>NC_088917.1:616060-919090 GCF_963576675.1 Euphorbia lathyris | reverse complement strand
CGTCCAACTGTCGTCGGGCACGCGACGACTGCCGCTAGGCGCTCGCACCACGTTGCTGAGCACTCGCGAGCCGTCCACTCGGCGATCGCGACTCCTACTGACCTCTCGTTTTTTTTATTATACATTTTTTTTCGCGTTAAAACTCCCGGAACTAACCGCTTCAATCGTCTTGTTTCAGGTTTTCGTCACAGGTCCTCCAACTCGGTGTCTACAAGGACTCTGAAACTCCGGAAGGAACTCTGGGCAAAGAAAGCGCAAAGAAAAATGGAAGAACAAATGAAGAAGAAAGGGAAAGAGAGGAAGGAAGAAGATGTTTTCTCATTTCTCGAGCGGCGCGCCACAACACGTGTCACCCATCGATTGGCATCGAACAGAGTAACCATTAATGCAGGTAATCATGACGGCGCGCGAAGAAGCTCAAAAGCCCTAAAGGACTTTAAAGGAACTTTAAGGGGGCTTCTGATAACATTGTGATATTATCCCAAGGATCAAAAGGGATATTCGCCTAGAGCGCCACGTGTTGATCACCTGATACCGGAGTATCACAGCGTATTGAGCAAAGAGATCCGTCAGGCGGATCACCAACACCTCACCACCAGAGATCCGCGGGCGAACCTATGAGGCGAATCGCCATAACCATTCAATCCGCTATTGAAACAGTTGAGCCGATCCCGCAATAAAGACCATTAATAAGCTATCAATAAGCTAACCGGCATACTTAAAGGAAACCAGTAACCGCCATTAATGGAGCATTAATGGAGACTTTCTAGTTACTAATGGTTACAACTTCACTACTATATATAGCTTGCATCTCAAGCTATCAAGGTACACATTCACTCACCCTTTGTCAATTCAATTTGCTCTCTTGTTCTTCTATACTGACTTTGGCATCGGAGCTTCCCCCCGTCGAACCCAACGACGCCCCCACAGAGACAGAAGTCAATCGGAAATTCTCCACTAGTCATCAAAATCTTTTCACAGTAAAAACATTGTCTCAACCAAGCGTCCGCTCGAGTTGCTACACTTGGATCTCTTCGGACCAGTCCACCCGCTGAGCTTGGGTGGTAGGAGATTTTCCTTGGTCATTGTAGATGACTTTTCTCGGTACACTTGGATCATCTTGCTGAGTAGCAAGGAGGAAACCTTTGAGACGATTTCAACATTAGTAAGAAAACTTGAAAATGATAAAGACCTAAAGTTAGCTCACATCCAAAGTGATAATGGTGGAGAATTCAAAAATCAACAGTTTGTTGAATTCTGTGAAGCCAGCGGCATTGACCATAATTTTTCTGATCCTAGAATGCCTCAACAGAATGGGGTAGTTGAGAGGAAAAACATAACCTTGGTTGAAATAGCCAGGACAATGCTGAGTGAGAATAGGCTTCCGAAGTACTTTTGGGGACAAGCTGTCAACACAGCTTGCTACATACTTAATAGGGCTCTAGTCAGACCCATATTAAAGAAGACTCCCTACGAACTTTGGAAAGGACGAAAACCCAACATTGGATACTTTCGTGCCTTCGGCTGTAAATGTTTCATTTTAAATACTAAAGACATCCTCGTTAAGTTTGATTCAAAAGCTGATGAAGCTATCTTTTTAGGCTACTCAACAAACAGCAAAGCATACAGAGTTTTCAATAAACGAACTCAGGTCTTAGAAGAGTCCGTACATGTTGAGTTCGATGAAACTAACCGTGTAGGAAAAGACAAGCAGCTGACTGAGGATGATCCATACTCAGCACCTGCTGACCAAGAAACAGCCGCTGAGTCACTACCTCAAGGGTTGACCAAAGGTAAAAGCGAAACTCAAATTGTCTTTACTGACCAATCTATACCTGCAAAGATTGTTGAAACACAACCAGCTCAAGACATCACTCTACCAAAGGAGATCAGAATACCAAGAGGAGACTCAGAGAGTGCTATTCTTGATGCTGCTGAAAACACTCTGATGACCAGAAATCAACTCAGGAGATACCTCAGCAATGTAGCATTCGTCTCAGTTCTGGAACCAAAGAACTTCTCTGAAGCTGAGCACGATGAGTTCTGGATGGGTGCAATACAAGAAGAACTTGATCAGTTTGAGAGAAATGAAGTATGGGACTTAGTGCCAAACCCAAGAAGCCAGAAGACCATAGGAACAAGATGGGTCTTCCGCAACAAGCTAGATGAACAAGGGAACGTAGTCAGGAACAAAGCAAGACTTGTAGCTCAGGGCTACAGTCAGTAAGAAGGTATTGACTACGGTGAGACCTTCGCCCCAGTGGCAAGGCTAGAGGCTATAAGAATTTTATGTGCATATGCTAGTTACATGAACTTTAAGTTATTTCAAATGGATGTTAAGAGTGCATTCCTTAATGGAGTTATAAACGAGGAAGTCTATGTTAATCAGCCTCCAGGGTTTGAGGATCCCAAGTTCCCAAACCACGTTTATAAGCTCAAAAAGGCTCTGTATGGTCTCAAGCAAGCACCACGTGCTTGGTATGAGAGACTGACCAGTTTCCTACTGACTAGAAATTATGTCAGAGGTAAAGCTGATACAACCTTATTCATTAAGAGGAAGGGTAAAGATACCCTACTGGCTCAGATATACGTTGATGACATTATTTTTGGTGCCACTAATGAGTCCATGTGCAAGGAATTTAGTAAGCAGATGCAGACTGAGTTTGAAATGTCAATGATGGGAGAACTCAACTTCTTCCTTGGACTTCAAATCAAACAAGGGAAAATTGGCATCTTCATCTGTCAAACCAAGTATGCTAAGGAGATATTGAAGAAGTATGAACTTGAGAACTGTAAGTCAATATCTACTCCAATGGGCACTGACACTGTCCTCTGCGCTGACGAAAATGGTAAGTCAGTAGACAGCAAATTGTATCGAGGTATAATTGGCTCTCTACTCTACTTAACTGTTAGTAGGCCGGACATTCAGTTCTCAGTATGTTATTGTGCTAGATATCAATCTAACCCTAAGGAACCTCATTACATAGCTGTAAAAAGAATCCTTAGATATTTGCAAGGCTCAGTGAATGCAGGTTTATGGTATCCCAATACTTATGATTTCACACTCATTGGATACACTGACGCTGACTACAGACGAGACAAGCTTGAACGAAAAAGCACCTCAGGAGGATGTCATTTCCTTGGAAGCTGTCTTGTGTCTTGGTTCAGTAAGAAGCAATCATCAGTAGCCCTGTCAACCACTGAAGCTGAGTACATTGCTGCTGGAAGCTGTGTTGCTCAAGTAATATATTTTGAATGGGCACGGCCAGTCTGGGCGGGTAATGTAAGTCTCATAACTTTGCGATGAATATATAGTGTTTTACCAATGATGTGTTGATGAGGGTTTATATTTCTATGCTTAGGCATTTATGCATGTGATAGATGAATGATAGGACACTGCTTGCATCTTCACTGATATCTCTATCAATCTCGCAACCTCAAAGCAGACATGTTAGATGGTTGTGTCAAAGGTTTTCTTAACAGAAATGCGGCTTTGATCTTAATGCAAGAAAGAATGTTCCTTTAGGACGCTATTGGTACTAGTAAATCTTAGAAACTTAAGAACACACGAGAGTTGACTTAAGTGAGCATTAAAGCTGATACTTTGACTTCATTGGTATTGTCACTAATTCGTTGGACTATTTTAGGAGCTTGCACTACATGTTCGGCTGTGCTTAGCCTGTTCTATCTTTTAACTGTCATCTATTTGTTATATCTTTAATAGAAGTAGCACTCTTTTGTCTTAACTGACCAACCTCAAAAATCAACTTTGCTAAAAAGATACCTTTACACACACACTGTTCAGTAACGATTTTCTTATATTATTTTGGATCTCAATCCTTGTGGAGACGATACTTGACTTATCACTTTATTACTTATATCTAGTACACTTGCTAGAGTCTCATCTGAGGACAACAAGTTTTTGGCGCCGTTGGCGGGGATTGAAAGCAACAAAATTTATCTGAAATTTCTGTGAAACAGGGTGTTTTTAATTTGTTTGCTAAGGCGTGCAGGAAAAAGAAATTCTCAACTTGTTTATGCGTAGAGCTGGACCTCCTGTTTTTCCTATCGATCTCGAATTAGAGAGAACGTGTAGACGAAACCGAGCGGGAGCTCGATGTGCTAGACAAAGAGAGAGACAAAGAGAAAGAAGAATGGCTGGAAGAGGACCGGAACACGTTGTTCAGCCTGGTCCTGAAGGAGAAGGAGAAAACAACAATCCTCCAATCATGAGGATTAGAGATTACTCCCGACCCACAATAGAGGGACATTCTTCATACATTGTGCTACCTAACGAGGGGAACAACATGTTTAAGGTGAAGGGGTCCATGATACAGATGATCCAGGCCTCAGTACAATTCAATGGGTATTAATCTGAAGATCCAAATAGGCATATTCAAGAATTCATCACGTTGTGCAACACGTTCAGATCAAACAGAGGCGTTTCTGACGACGTAATCAGACTGAAGCTGTTTCCTTTTTCCCTAAGGGATAAAGCAAAGAACTGGCTAAGAAATTTACAGCCAGGGACAATCACAACTTGGGAAGAAATGGCACGAGATTTTCTGATGAAATATTTCCCACCTCGATAAGCCATAAAACTGAGAAATGAAGTGTCTCGGTTTGTACAAGAAGAGGATGAGTCACTAGCAGAAGCTTGGGAAAGATACAAAGAGCTGTTGAGAAGGGTACCAAATCATGGTATCCCTATGTGGATGCAAGTGCAGAATTTTTATAATGGTGTAACAAACATCTACAAAATCCAGATTGAATCCATTGCCAACGGTAACCCAGAAGATCTTGAGCCACAAGCTTTGTATGACCTTATTGAGAGGGTAGTAAGCACAAGTTACAACTGGCACTCCGCTAGAAGTGAAGGAAAAAAAACAGGAAATGAAGATGTTGTGTCAAAATTGACAAGTCAGGTAGAACAGCTTGCTAGACAGCTGGGCAAGATAAATGTGTCATGAATCCACAACGAGCCACCATTCAATGAAATTTGTGATTTTTGTGGAGGCCTTCATTTTAGCATCAATTGTCTCGGAGTTAAGCAGGGAAAGGGCGCACAGGCAGAATATGATTACGCATGGTATAATCAGAGGAATCCACCTAACCCGTATTCCAACACGTATAATCCTGCCACAAGAAACCATCCAAATTTTGGATGGACAGGCCAGCCGAACCAGTAGGAACAACCGAGATATCAACAACAGCAAAGAGGACACTACTAGAGGCAACCTCAGCAGCATTATAAACAACCTGTTCCACCAAAGGAAGATGTAGAGCCAGATATGAAGACGATGATGATGCAATTCATGAAACAGACACAAGCATCAATTAAAAATCTGGAAACACAAGTTCACCAGTTAGCTGCATCTACGTCAAAATGGAAGGGAATAATGTCGAGCAACACAGAGCCAAATCCAAAGGGCGATGCCATGGCAATTACCCTGAGATCTGGTAAGCAAACTCAACCCATTATATCGACTGATGAAAATGCTGAATGCACAGGAACGTCCAAAGAAGCTGAAGGTGAGCAGGAACAGGCTGTTCCCAGTGAAGAAGAAACCAGGAAGACAACCTGTACCAGTAAGCAGGATCAAGGGGAAAGCGAAAGAATGTATAAGCCACCGCCGCCGTATGTTCCAATTGTGCCATATCCAACGCGATTGATCAACAAAAAGCTGGAAGAACAGAATTCTAAGGTGTTGGACACCTTAAGGAAGTTTCACATCAACATTCCTTTCGTAGAAGCGCTGGCACAGATGCCGACATACGCAAAGTTCCTCAAAGATATCCTGTCTAACAAAAAGAAGCTGGAAAACATTTCCATGATCCAACTCAACAGAAATATATGCATGCATAACATGATAAATGCTTATTCAGGTTGTTAATTTAATTGATTTGGTGAATAGCAAGTATCCCCTTGTAAATATTTGATGTAAATGTCCTTTGTAATTTTTCTTCGTTTTATCATCTCCTTGTTTATTCAATCTCGTTGATTGATTTGTATTCACGGGAATCACTGTAGAGACTGTGCGTATTATGATAGAATTGTCTGGTTTTAGTTGTTTGTTTGAATTATGTCTCCCCGAGTCTGGAAGTTCCGAAAATTTTGAAATTTTTAAATCTTCTTTCACAATTAGAAACCCTTGCCTTATTGCATTTCCCCAAAAATAGTGAGAACTTGAGCCTGCAAGTGCATCTAAAATATGCATTGATGTTTTTTCTGAGTGGGCCAGCACTCACTATCTTTAGGGAGAATTTGCCTTGGTTTGCCCTGTTGAAATGGAGATTCTTTTTAACAAACATAGGAGGAAAAAGGCAATTAGATTCCCTTTCCGCTACACAAAAAGCCGCCTGTGCTTTGCACTCAAACTTTTAGGATAACCAACTTGAGCCGTAACCTGTTCTTTCTAAAAACACGCAAAGAAACCCACTCCTTTCACTGATATTCCTAAACACCCTGAATTCTATCTTGTGCTTCAAAACCAGCTGCTTAATTTAAAATTATGTTCTTTTAAAGATACACAAATCATGAAAACAAAGGCGATTGAGCAGATGATGCTAAAGTAAAGATAGAAAGGGACCTGGGAATCATGTGTTTGGATGGAGAAATCTTTAATGATTGTTCACTATGAATAGAAAGAGTAGTTTGTTATAAGAAGCAGTTTGTGTGGGTCGGGTAAGGAAAGGAATGCTAAGATGTTGAAAGCTGAGTAGGTTAAATAATTTGCATAAAGATAGAATTTATACACTTAAATAGCTTCTCACTGTCAAACCAGAACCTGAGCCTAACATTACAACCTTTGTCAAGCCCTTTGGACTATGTTTGGAAAAATTTTGACCCAGTGATTCAGGACCAAAAGGCAAACTCACACCCTAGGGGTGTGGTGACTGAGCAAAGGAGTGAAGTTGCATTTTTTTTCCTATGGTAAATAAATGACATGCGAGAGTGAGTGACTTATTCCAGTCCTTAGTGAGGCATGTCGGGGGATTGGTTGCTCCTTGTGAAAGTAGAAGTCTAATTTTAAGCTTTAAGGAACTTCTCGATAAGGGTACACAATTTAAAACAAGCTTTAACTTTTCAATGAGATCATAGCTCGCATCTGTCAACTACCCCACTGAACAAAACAATTTCTATTCTCCATATCATTCTCTGTAATATTTCATTCCTAACTCTTCTTCTATTGAATAATCGTCCTTCTTACCTTTGGTTGCTTGAGGACAAGCAAAGATTCAATTTGGGGGTATTTGTTAGGCATGAAATTGACTAAGTTTTAACACGATATTTATAAAAGAATAGGGGTGTTTTTCTGTTATATTGCGAGAATGAAGGGCTGATTAATGTTTTTTACAGATAAGTAAAGATGAAGCCAAACAATCTGGAAACAGCTTGTTTCGCTACTGCCAAAGAGGAGTTGGAGCCTTTCTCTAATCCAGCGGTCAAACGCCGGATAATTTGATGACGAACAGCGACATGACAGAAGTGGGCATGGCAGAGGCAGCAGGTGGAAAGGTTTATCAGAACATTACCTAAGTAGCAAGATGACAAGAAGTTTCGACCTTTCAGTGTTCAAGGGTCAAAAGGATCCCTTATCATTTCTAGTTTGTTTAGATTTTTGGACGATTGACTTGTTTCTGTAATATTTTGTAAAGGTACTTTAGGGTACCGATTTTGACCCCGGTCTTTCCTTTAAATAGACATAGCAAAGGGAAGATTGGGGAGAGGACATTTTTAAGAAAACAAAGTCACTGTCTAGGAAAGAAGAGAGCTCCAAAGATGGAGTTTCTGAATGTTGGAAGAATTTCTTATTGCTCACTGCTCAATATGAGTGAGTAATATATTTTGAATGGGCACGGACAGTCTGGGCGGGTAATGTAAGTCTCATAACTTTGCGATGAATATATAGCGTTTTACCAATGATGTGTTGATGAGGGTTTATATTTCTATGCTTAGGCATCTATGCATGTGATAGATGAATAATAGGACACTGCTTGCATCTTCACTGATATCTCTATCAATCTCGCAACCTCAAAGCAGACATGTTAGATGGTTGTGTCAAAGGTTTTCTTAACAGAAATGCGGCTTTGATCTTAATGCAAGAAAGAATGTTCCTTTAGGACGCTATTGGTACTAGTAAATCTTAGAAACTTAAGAACACATGAGAGTTGACTTAAGTGAGCATTAAAGCTGATACTTTGACTTCATTGGTATTGTCACTAATTCGTTGGACTGTTTTAGGAGCTTGCACTACCTGTTCAGCTGTGCTTAGCCTGTTCTATCTTTTAACTGTCATCTATTTGTTATATCTTTAATAGAAGTAGCACTCTTTTGTCTTAACTGACCAACCTCAAAAATCAACTTTGATAAGAAGATACCTTTACACACACACTGTTCAGCAACGATTTTCTTATATTATTTTGGATCTCAATCCCTGTGGAGACGATACTTGACTTATCACTTTATTACTTGTATCTAGTACACTTGCTAGAGTCTCATCTGAGGACAACACTGTCCCTCAGCCCGTTGATGCTGGAAAAAACGGGGGAGAAAGATAAACATCCAGCTGGAACTCAACAAAAGAAACAACATCCTGGTTCCACTTCTTCAGTTGTCCCTCCTAGCACTCAACCACAGCCTCCTAGCACTCAACCCCAGCAACAACCCAAGACCAAGTCTAACCAAGTGTCTGTCAACATTAGGCGATAGATTTTTGTAACCTTGTGTACTTGCTTATCTTATGTTGCGTGCTAAATACTAACGTATCTTCATTAAATTATATGTGTTATCTGATTATCACTTTATGCCTATCTGTTGTGTTGATCTAAATTCATGACTTGTCTGACATGTCTCTTATTTGAATTGAACAAAGTAACAAAAGCTTGACAACATTGAATTAATCATGTACTTGGCCACTGAGTAAAACTACTCAGCCTCAATTAACTCACTCAGCTAACTCCAATATTTGAACTTAATCTTCCGCTTAACTTTATATCGAAACTGAGTGAAATAAGCCTGGTCCAAGAATTGACATAACTCTGAACACTGACTTTAGACTTACTTGATTAAACCTTAAAATGTTTAAAGTAAAACTAAGTCAGCGGCTCAACCCTTACGGGGGAGAATCTTAAGAAGTTAAGAATAGGTCAATCATCATGGGGGAGCTCAACACTGAGTTCCTTATTGAATATTTTTTCCAACATCAAAATGGGGGAGTTTGTTGAAACACCTTTCCACATGATTTTGATTTGACAAAATTATTTATGTGAATGATAAAAATATTCCAACACATTAAATTTAAATGCTTTGATTTATTCATACTAATGTGTTTGTTCAATGTTGAGTTATTTGATTAATAAGCCAATTAGCTAAATGGACCCAAGGCCCATAAAAGAGAGTCAAAGCCTCACGGCCCAAGTAGACTCAAAACGCCGTCGTACTGAGTAAGACATAAGCCCAGCAACAAGAAGGATCGAGAAGCCTTCTACCAATAGCTTCAAGATGAAGCTGCTGAGTTGAACGACAAGAAGTACAAGTCAGTGGCAGAACATAATAAACTTGGAGACAAAGTATTTCTACTTTGGGTAAAGCTCAGAAGGCGCAGGAAGCTGTCTAGAAGACTTTGCCATAAATGTGGGAACATTCTGTTTCATCTGACGAAAAGCTGCTGAGTACTGGCGAAGACAGAAGATACAAGAATATGATTGGCCGAGGACGCTGAGCACGTACTGAGTGAAAGCGACAGGAAGTCGTTTTACTCCAACGGTTATTTCGAAATTCGAAATCACCGGTGTCTCAAGTGTCACTATAAATAGGCCACTCAAATGCTTCATTCGATGCAGATCTTCAATTAAGTCGAAATGCTGACCAAATTGATACTTGAAGTTCTGTGAGAAAAGAAAAGCAAACCTTACACCAATTCCAATCTTGTGTAAAAGTCTAGAGTGATTTTATTCATCTAAAGTGTCTTAGCAATTGTTGTTTAGGACAAACACTTATCATTTCTAGAAGTATAGAAAGGAGAAGCTGAGTACTTGTTTATAGTACTCAGCGGTAGTAATAGGTGTGAGTAGAGGAATAGAGGAAGGTACTCTTGTATACTCAGCTTCTGTTGTAAAAGGTTTCGTGCTCTACCTTTAAAGAGCTCAGTAGAGGATTCGAAAAGCTCAAAACGAGTTCCGGGGACTGGACGTAGGCGGAGAGGCCGAACCAGGATATGTATGCTGAGTAACATATTTCTAACCCTTAACTCCTTTATATATTGCTTGCTATAAAACTGACCAAGTAACGAACTCACGCTGAGTTAAGTGCATTGAGAAGCTGAGTTCAGGAATAGACTCAAGTGCTATCTCCTGACTCAAGAAAAGAAACAGACTTAGTCACTAGTTGACTAAGCTTGTGTCTTAAACTACTCAGCACTGCTGTGTAAACCTTTTCTTAAAGAAAAGAAGTCAGCCTTAACAGACAAATTTTTTGAATAGTTCCTTTCCCCCCCCCCCCCCCTTGGAACTAATCTTGTCTTGTTACATAGGACCAACACTCTCCATGCTCCACATGTTTGCCTCACTAACTTCTTCCTCCTTAGCTGGGTCTCTATTGTCTCCCCAAGTCTTGAGGCCACGCCCCGCGTCTTCTATTCCGCGCTCCGTATCCCTTGGCTCCCGGTCCGCGTTTGGGTGAGGGATGTCCTTATCATTCTCCCATTCTTCAAAAGACTTGTACTCCACCTCGTGTCCCTTAGTCGGCAATGTTCCCCTTGGCTTCCACAATCCTAAATCTTGCACATTAAAAGACGGTGACATCTTTCCAAGCTAATTAGGAAGGGTCACTTGGTAAGCATTGGCACTAATCTTCTTGGTCACTTTGTAAGGTACATACTTCCTCGGCCTCAATTGCTACTCGGTGCATGCACAAGTCGTTCCTTCCCTAAATACACCATCACCTCATCCCCAACCTCAAACTGAACATCTTTTCGGTGCTCATCCGCCTTGGTCTTGATCTTGTTATTTTTCTTCTCAATGCTATGCCGGACCTCTTGATGCATTTGATGGTACTCATTTGCCAAATGTTGAGCCGCCACACTCTTCTTCTCTCGCTTTGGCACCTCTCCCAAATCAAGTGGATGGTTAGGTGCCTTGGTCTAGACAACTTCGAAGGGAGTCTTTCCGGTAGTGGAGCTCACAGCGGAGTTGTAAGAGAACTCGGCTTGGGCTATCACATAGTCCCACATCTTTTACTTGTCCCGGCACTTGCTCCTCAATTGATTTCCCAAGGTTCGATTGACCGCTTTAGTTTGCCCGTCCATTTGGGGGTGAGCCGTGGTACTAAACTTCAAGGTGCCAAGAATAGCCCAAAGAGTCTGCCAAAAATGGCTCACAAACTTTGTGTCCCTATCCGACACGATACTCTTCGGGACTCCATGCAACCTCACCATTTCACGGAAGAATAGTTTAGCTATAGTTGTGGCATCATTGGTCTTGTGACACGGGATTAAATGTGCCATTTTAGAGAATCGGTCCACCACTACAAAGATAGAGTCCATACCACGTTGGGTCCTTGGTAATCCTAGCAAGAAGTCCATAGAGAGGTCTTCCCAAATGGTTTCCAGAATTGGGAGGTGCATACGCAAACCGACATTAGTAGCATGTCCCTTGGACGTTTGACAACTTTCACATCTCTCTATAATATAAGCCACATCCCTCCTTAACTTGGCCCAATAGTAGTGAGAACTCACTGCCTCAAATGTTTTGTCTCTCCCGAAATGGCCTCCCAATACTCCTCCATGTAATTCCCGGATCACCCTTTCCCGTATGGACGTGCCCGAAAGACACAATTGGCTACCCCTCATGAGAAACCCATCAACCAACTGATACTCGCCTCCTTCGGGGTCACTCCTACACTTCTCCCACACACTTCTAAAGTTCGGATCATCATGGTAATCCCCTTTGATATGCTCAAAGTCCACTAACTCCAATGCTACAGTTTTGAGGAGTGCCACTCTTCGACTCAAGGCATCTGCCACCTTATTTTGTTGACCCGCCTTGTGGAGAGGCTTATAAGGGAACTTGTCCACAAAGGCGAACAATCTAGCATGCATAGAGCTCCGGAGTTGCTTTTGACTTCCCAAGTACTTGAGGGCTTGGTGGTCGGTGTACAACATGAACTCTTTTCCAATGAGATAGTGCTCCCACGTTTTGAGAGCCCGCACTACCGCATAAAACTCTTTGTCATAGGTGGCCCACTTTTGTCATGACTCACACAACTTCTCAGTGAAATATGCAATGGGTCGCCTCTCTTGCATCAATACTCCCCCAACTCCTACTCCACTTGCATCGCATTCAACCTCGAAGAGCTTGTCAAAATCTGGAAATGCTAAGACTGGAGTCGTACTTAACTTTTCCTTAATCAACGCAAAACTGCTCTCTTGCTCATCTTCCCACTTGAAACCTCTCCCTTTCTTCAAACACTCGGTCATGGGTGCAACAATGGCGCTGAAATGTCGGATGGATCGCCTATAGAAGGTAGCCAACCCATGGAAGCTTCTAATGTCCCCAACGGTCTTCGGAGTCGGCCACTCCCGAATAGCGCTAACCTTTTCTTCATCAACCCGTTAAAATTAATTAATTAATTAATATACATGGTTTGATTGTATGAAAGATGAAGCAATTTTTTTCTTATAAGTGACATGGCTTGATGAAGGCTTCAATGGAGAAGTCAAATGGATTTCTCTAAGCGCATGTTTATTCTCAAAACAACACCATACAAAGGTTTCGTTTTCGATGTGTCATAACTCTGATTGAAATCTCAGATTATAAATAATCTTTTATATACATATTTATCCACTTATATGTATATTTCTATCCTACAAGCTAATGAACCTAGATCCATTACTGCAAGACAACGTCAATTATGGAGCAAGATCTCGTTTACTAAAAAATTCACCTCATCCTTATCTTTGTCACCACAATTAACAAAATAAAGGTAAGCGTTTGTGTGAGTGAGCTGCTTCTCTGTCTGACATGCTCAATTGCAAACATTAATATATGACATTTACATATACGTGTATTATAAGTGATTCAAAAAGATACTTTATTGAATTCAAAGCACATGTTAAAAAAATTACATGTAATAAAAATATGTTTAGATCTTAAGTAATCCCTGGGACCTAATATGTTTCACAAAAATATCTCTCTTGACAGATTTCGTCAGAGGGTCCGCAACCATATCATAAGTCGAAACATATTTCATACAAACTTTTTTGCCTACAACTAAATCTCTAACAAAATGATACTTAATCTCAATATGCTTTGCTTTACTATGAAATCTTTGATCCTTAGAGAAAGAAATATTAGATTGACGATCATTGCTAATTATTATTGGAGAGCTTGTAGTAACAATGTTTAGGTGATCCATGAAACTATTTAACAAAACAGCCTCCTAGGTTGCAGATGAGTAAGACATATACTCAGCTTCCATACTGGATAATGCTATACATATCTATTTCTTGCTACTCCAAGAAATTGCCCATTTCCTAGTAAAAAGACGTAGCCAGAACTGGACTTTCTTTCATCCAAATCTCCTACCCAGTCTGCATTTGTGTATCCTTTAAGTAGAAGATTCTTTCCTAGGTAACATGGAGCGTAGTTTGTCGTTCCTTTGTGATATGTGAGTATTCTTTTTACAAGCAGACTAATGAGCTTGACTTGGGTTGGATTGATATCTGCTTACCATCCCAATAGCATGGCAAATATCTGGCCTAGTGTATAACATTTCATACATAAGGCTACCAACCGCATTTGCATAAGGAACATTTTCCATTTTCTGGATTTATTGTTGTTTTTTGAGGCGCATCTTTGAGCTCAGAATATGATCTTTTCTCATTGGGCAATATGTAAACATGTCTCTAGGCAAGTATTGATGAGTGATAGCGCGACGCCTAGTGGTAGAGTTTTCATGACGAAATGTATATATTATGAGTGCGGACTCTATATCTATGGATGTGATCTTTATAAATTGCTCTTAACTCTACTAGACGCTACGACTACTTAGGGGCAAGTGTACCCCGTCGTATCAAGTAATAATCCGGTTAAGACCGGGTATCGAATCCACGGGATTTATAATTACAAGTATTAGACGACTCGGTTTTATACGTTATTTAAGCGGTGAATACGTTGAGTTGGTGTGAAACACAACTACAAACTACTCCTAACCTATTGGTGAGGCAGATTTATGTAACGGAAAACTTCACGGAGTGATATGGGTGACGATAAGTTATAAATATAATGAGCAATGACTCCGAGTATATCTGATTGACGATTTACTCTTGCAAAGACGACTAATGTGTAGTTTGAACGACCCGTGAAGTACTTAGACTACGTGGTTCCCAGTCAAGGCGTGTCTAATGCTGGGGATCAGAAACTAGGGCCCGTAAGTTCCGTGGTGTGTCAATTCCTACGGTTTCCAGAGCGTCACTTCCGGTAGGGCAACACCTATATGAATTCCTAAAGATAGCCCGAATGGCGTCGGAAATCGCGTTCCCCTACACAATAGTCAATTACGAGTATCAAAACAAGTAATAAACATCAACACGTATATAGAAACGGAAATTGCAAATCACGTATTATAAATGTGGAAAGCATAAATGAGGAATACAACCAAGCCTAGTACATAGGAAGAGTGCAAGCTAATTAGCAAGCGAAGAGGGAAGAATCGGCCCTCGGAACTAGCCAACCGGACTCAAGGCCGTCTCTTAGGACTTGGAGGTGGAACTCTCGAGCTTGGTGACGAATGATGGAGCGGAATGTTGATGGAATGCTGGAATAACCGAACAAGCTCTCGAGGTGGGAGAGTTTTATTACATAAACTGAATCTTAAAACCAAAACTATACAACAACTATCTAAAAGAAGCAAAATGTAGCTATGTTCAAGGTAAGGTGTCTAAATGAGTGCTAGTCACTCTTATTTATACATCAAGCTAGGGGCAAAATTGTAACTTCACAAAGCACAAGTATGGAGCAACATTATTTGGTGCAGAAATGCCATGATACGCCTCGCGTAAGGTGGTCTACGCCCCGCGTAAATGCCCATTCCGTCAGAAATCTCCTGCATGTGGACCAATTCGTTGTCTTATTGTCTCAAACACGCCCTGCGTAGCTAAAGTACGCCCCGCGTGTTTGAGTCTCTGAAGTTTTATTGCTTGAATTGGAGCTTTTACGCCGTGCGTAGCTGAAGTACGCCCCGCGTAAAAGAGTCTCTGAGTTTTTATCATTGAAGAATTGCCTGGTATGCCTCGCGTGTATGGTTATACGCCCCACGTACGAAGAGTTGACTCAGGGAGACAGTGCAGTCTGACTTTCAGGATTAGGCCAATTATTTCCGACATGTGTCATGCGCCCCGCGTAGGGTGGCATACGCCCCGCGTATGCTGAGTCAATTCCACATGGTGCCTGCGGATAAGGCAATCATTGCTGACACATGTTTCACGCCCCGTGTAAAGGATTATACGCCCCGCGTATCTGAGTAGATTTTCGCTCCATGCTCGTACCTGAAATACAAATCTTGCGAGTCGAGTTAGCTTGACGTTTTTATTTCCTAAACTAATCAAAAGCACGGAAAATTAACTGAAAATACGAGATTTATTTTTATTTCTTTATTTTATCAAAACACTTTATTTTTATAATTAAACTTATTTATTCTATCCAAAATCAACCCGTAAATCACGCTAAAAGATAGGGGTAAAATACCCCTATCAAACCTCCTCGGACTTTAAAGTTTTACTTGTCCTCAAGTAAAAGAAATCGAAAGACAAGGGATTGAGAAAATTAAGAAACAAACCGAAGGTTGGTTTTGCCAAGTGCGTGATTTCAAAGTTATGGTTTTGTGCAAAGGTTTCGGTAAGTACCTACGCAAACAATTGAGTACGAAACTTGTTTGAAACCTCCATGATCAAGATTTAATAGGCAATATTAACGGGGGTTGATTATCTTTTGAGAACCCGATAGTACCTCACCGAGGGATTTCGCTCTTACGCTCAATTTTAGGTGGGTCGGTGTTTTACCACTCTTCTTTGCACTTACTCGAGATCATGTTGAATTTGCATTTTCATCCGGGTTTTTCCTCCTAAAATATGGTTAGGCAATATTAAAAATGAACCCAGAGGGGGTTGTAATGTGGGTGGCTTCTTTAGTGGTTAGTTTAAAGAAACTCGAGTTCAAAAATACCATTTTGTGATTGCACCGTATCTTTGTTTATTTCGGCCTTGGCGAATTTTACAAAATATACTTCAAAATTGCTCGGGTGGAGCTTGAGAATGCCTTTTTATTTTTATCGTATCCTTTGTTTTGATAGAGGCACAAAAACAAAATTTTGAAAGCTTATGGTGCTCATTTGCTAAGGCTGTGACTTATTTCGGGTAATTCGGGTGCAACTTGGTTATGTCGGTATTTGAACAAGAGGAAAAAGGGTTAAATGTTTAAAAGGGTGTTAACAAAAGGGTTGGTTAATAGGCTCGAAGGGGTTTCCTAATGTTCAATGAAAACGAGAAAAATATATTAAGAAAAATTAGCCTAAGTGGGTTCGGTTTATCATCTATTGCCTTTTTACCAAAAATAAGTGTACTTAACCCGGTATTGGATGCAAATTCTATGAGTCGAGTGAAGTCAAAGCTCTCAAAAAATTGTGAAAGAATTAGAGTTCTCGTACGAACTCTTTTAGGCTCAAAAATACCTCACAAAGATTCGGGTTTAAATTGTGTACTATCAAGTCTTCACTAAATTCTCAACTATCCCGTTTTTATTGCCTTTTTAAAGTTTATTATGGAGATAACATTTGGGTTAAGCCTCAATGCCTTAGTTTAGTATTAACCTAAGCTTTGCACAAATTCCCTAACTTCAAGATCAAGACTAAAATCTCTTAATTGAATCATTCCTTTATGTTCCGACGCTTTTATTTTTTTGACGACAAATAACGGAACTTTAGTTAATTTCCAAAGGAGGGATAGCGTATCGAGAAAATTTTAAAGAGTAATAAGTGAGTTTAATTATTTTGTTGTTATTAAATTTTTATTTTTGTTTTTGGTAGTGCAAACCAAACTAAAAGTGCGGGGTTGCACGGCCCTCCGCGTTATTTAAAATGACGCCTATTCCAAGGGCGTTGCAAAAAGAAGTTAAAACAAAAACAAAAATAAAGTAGGGAAGGAAAAGAGGACCCTTCGTAGTCAGGGACCCTACGCGTGGCATGCCCGGGGGGGCCATGTAGGGTAGCATTTTTATTGCGTTTTGAGTCAGAGAATCAAATACGCGGGGCGTAATAGGGGTGGCGCCCCGCGTAGGGCGGCATTTTTATTGCTTTTGGAGTCAGAGACTCAAATACGCGGGGCGTAGGAACAGGGCGCCCCGCGTGTTTGAGTTTCTGAACTTTTTAAGCATAAAAATGGGCGGTACGCGGGGCGTACCATGGGGTACGCCCTGCGTGGTGTTATTCTAAACAATAAAAACGAAAATAACGAAAGCACAAAACACAAACGGAACTTAACGATTTAATTAAAAACAACATCGTACATTAAAAACATAAAAACAACATAGGAAATAATAAAAACAACATCAAAAAGAAAACACATAAAGAAAACATGAAAAGAAAAGAAATGGAAACTATGATTGTGGTGGAGGCGGATTGCCATGGACGTTAAAGTAGGAGGCGAAGGAGTTGGTGAGGGCGTCGAATCGAGCATCGAGATGAACCCGATCCTCCCGTTGTTGTGCTTCGATGGAGTCGAAGCGGGTGTTGAGGGTGGTGAATTGGGAGTTATAATGAACCCGGTCCCGGTGTTGGTTATCCTCCAAGATATCCAACCGAGCATAGATGGAATTGAAGTCATGGTTAGGCGGAGGACTGAAATTGAGGCCTATGTCCGAATCCGAACCCTCCTCCTCGTGAGATTGAGCTGCCCCCGAGGTTTCACCCGGGCCCGAGGTGGAGCGCCTAAGGGATTTGAAGGCATTTTTCTCCACGGGCCGAGGCAAAAAGCTTGGGAAGCGAGCAAGGGCAGCCTCGCCAAGAGCGAAAGTGGCGAAGAGAGTGACTAGATGGCCCAACCCGATCTTGCCCCGCTTTCGGGTGGAAATGTGGTGGAGTTGGACGGCCACTAGATAGGAGAGGTCATAGGCACGGTTGTTGGCACAACAATAGAGTGCCAAAAGTTCGTCCTTGTTGACCTTGGTGGATTCCTACTTCCCCAAAAAGTAGACGGAGATGAAGCGGTGGAGAAGTTGGAGGATTGGATCACGGATGAGAGAGGGGCGAAGGTTGGAGACATCATAATCCTCGGACCCGGTGATGGAGGTCCAAAAATCACGAGCGGAAACATCCTCGGGCCAATGGGAGATACCAACTTCCACTTGTTTGGTGAAGTGATTGCAGAGCCATTGGGTATCAATGGTGAAGGGGTGGTTGTGAAGGCGGAAGTTGAAGAGGACGGCACCGGGGACGTTGTTAGAGGTGAGGGTGGTGTAGAACTCCAAAACTAAGGAGGGGTAAACGTGGGGCCGTGCAAGAAAGTGATCGTGCCAAGAGAGGGCACGGAGGCGCTCCACGAAAGCCCCGTCAAGGCCGAAACAGTCAAGAGTGTTCCGCTCAATGTATGGGAGCTCCATAAAGTGGGCGGCGGAAAGTGTTTGGTAGTGCTCGGCCTCCCCCTCGGTTAGGAGATGAAAAGGAGCCCAGTGTAGGCGGTTAAGTGGTGGTGTCCCCTCCCGTTCGGGTGATGGTAGTGGTTGTTGATTTTGTGCGGAACGGGAAGAACGGGCCCTAGTGGACCGTGGGGGACGCATATCGGCGGTATGTTTTCGCCTAACCATGGTGGTGAAAGATAGGAGAGGAGTGGATGAGGGGTAGAGTGTGAAGGTAGGTTGTGTGAGTGAGAAAGAGAGGGAGAAGAGGGGTTTAAATAGGGGAAAAGTGGGAAATCCAAGCAAAGCTCGGATTCCCAGAGGGGTACGCGGGGCGTGAAGGGGCCACGCCACGCGTATCCCTCCCCCTGAGCTTATTTTTCGCAAAAATTGGTGCGGTACGCGGGACATGAAAGGGGGCACGCCTCGCGTATCGCACCTCCTACCCCTTTTTGGTGGAAAAACGGGCGAGGACGCGGGGCGTATATGGAGATACGCCCCGCGTAAGAGTGGGAGGTGGAAGGTTTTTTTTTCGGTTTTTGATCAGTTTTCTGATTTTTAATTTTATGTTTTATGAGTTTTTATGATTTTTATGTTTAATTATTAATTGTTTAATATTTTTATTTATTATTTTAATTGTAATTAAGGAGGTAGTTAATATAAAATTTATTGTGGAGGGAGTTTTGAATTTGAAAAGGTGGAAGTTGATTGGATGGAAAGGAAGGTGGAGTGTGGAAGTGGAAAAGGTGTATAGGGAAGAGGAGTGATGGGAAGTTTAAGGGAAAGGGTGTTGCCATGGGGAGTTGTAATTCACAACTCCCCGAGGATACGCGAGGCGTGCCCTGGGGCGCGTCCCGCGTGTCCTCCCACGTGGCGCTTATTCGAAAAGGTTTTACTCCCGATGGGTACGCGGGGCTTGACAGGGGATACGCCCCGCGTAGTGTGTCTTTTATTGAGTGAAATGGGCAGACACACAACTACGCGGGGCGCATAGGGTTGTACGTCCCGCGTAGCTCAAAAAATGTTTTGGATTAATATGGGATTTGTTTTTCTTATTTTTATTTATGCAAGAGGATACAAAGGAAAATAAAATGAGGGTAAAAATGGCATACGTAAAAATACTAGAAGTAGAGACAAAAATAAAAATAAGTTGAAAAACGTTTATAATATATATGAACAAGTGGTTCGAGAAACTCAAACCGGTGCTACATTTTGAGTCGAAGTAGCTCGACTTTGAATTTCCTCCTAGGTGTATGCTTCCATTCGCGTTAGGAATTCAAATTCTTGAATAAACAACCCGTACCTGCAAAACAGATTGTTCGCTTCAAAAGAATTTGACAAAAACAAAAAACTATATGTACAGAAATTATCGAAGAGTTTAGTTTGCTCCCTTTTTGACTCCTTTGGTAGTTCAAAAGGAGCGAAATGTTCCGAGGTAGAAGGATCCTCCGACTCTTCTAGCTTTGGATTTATTTCTATGGGTCTGCACACAACCGGCTCATCGATGTCTGTTTTCTCACAACTGAGACGACCTTTATTATTTGGGGAGTCCTTTTGAGAAAACTCAATTAACTCGAGCTTCCCATTTTGACAAACCGAATTGGACTCTCGAATTGATTCGTCCGTGGCGGAATCAAGAGGAGACTTCAATTTGGCCAATAGATTTTCCAATTCCCTGAAATATGTCTCAGTGTTAGATAATCCTTCATGAATATCTTGAAGCATAGAGTTTATCACATCGAATTGCGAGGTTGAGTGTGGGCATTCGTCATCCATGTGGTCGTCCCACCGATGACGACTATGAAGCATCATACCATGAAACAAATCATTAGTAACAACATAAAATGAAATAAATTATTCACAAAAAGAGAAAATAATATTTACAAATGCTTAAACTAACAATAAAACGTTTTTGTCTAATATTGCAAGAAATTATAAATCCCCGGCAACGGCGCCAAAAACTTGATAGCGCGACGCCTAGTGGTAGAGTTTTCACGACGAAATGTATATATTATGAGTGCGGACTCTATATCTATGGATGTGATCTTTATAAATTGCTCTTAACTCTACTAGACGCTACGACTACTTAGGGGCAAGTGTACCCCATGAAGTACTTAGACTACGTGGTTCCTAGTCAAGGCGTGTCTAATGCTGGGGATCAGAAACTAGGGCCCGTAGGTTCCGTGGTGTGTCAATTCCTACGGTTTCCGAAGCGTCACTTTCCTGTAGGGCAACACCTATATGAATTCCTAAAGATAGCCCGAACGGCGTCGGAAATCGCGTTCCCCTACACAATAGTCAATTACGAGTATCAAAACAAGTAATAAACATCAACACGTATATAGAAACGGAAATTGCAAATCACGTATTATAAATGTGGAAAGCATAAATGAGGAATACAACCAAGCCTAGTACATAGGAAGAGTGTAAGCTAATTAGCAAGCGAAGAGGGAAGAATCGGCCCTCGGAACTAGCCAACCGGACTCAAGGCCGTCTCTTAGGACTTGGAGGTGGAACTCTCAAGCTTGGTGACGAATGATGGAGCGGAACGTTGATGGAATGCCGGAATAACCGAACAAGCTCTCGAGGTGGGAGATTTTTATTACATAAACTGAATCTTAAAACCAAAACTATACAACAACTATCTAAAAGAAGCAAAATGTAGCTATGTTCAAGGTAAGGTGTCTAAATGAGTGCTAGTCACTCTTATTTATACATCAAGCTAGGGGAAAAATTGTAACTTCACAAAGCACAAGTATGGAGCAACATTATTTGGTGCAGAAATGCCATGATACGCCTCGCGTAAGGTGGTCTACGCCCCGCGTAAATGCCCATTCCGTCAGAAATCTCCTGCATGTTGACCAATTCGTTGTCTTGTTGTCTCAAACACGTCTCTGAAGTTTTATTGCTTGAATTGGAGCTTTTACGCCGTGCGTAGCTGAAGTACGCCCCGCGTAAAAGAGTCTCTGAGTTTTTATCATTGAAGAATTGCCTGGTACGCCTCGCGTGTATGGTTATACGCCCCGCGTATGAAGAGTTGACTCAGGGAGACAGTGCAGTCTGACTTTCAGGATTAGGCCAATTATTTCCGACATGTGTCATGCGCCCCGTGTAGGGTGGCATACGCCCCGCGTATGCTGAGTCAATTCCACATGGTGCCTGCGGATAAGGCAATCATTGCTGACACATGTTTCACGCCCCGCGTAAAGGATTATACGCCCCGCGTATCTGAGTAGATTTTCGCTCCATGCTCGTACCTGAAATACAAATCTTGCGAACCGAGTTAGCTTGACGTTTTTATTTCCTAAACTAATCAAAAGCACGAAAAATTAACTGAAAGTACGAGATTTATTTTTATTTCTTTATTTTATCAAAACACTTTATTTTTATAATTAAACTTATTTATTCTATCCAAAATCAACCCGTAAATCACGCTAAAAGATAGGGGTAAAATACCCCTATCAATGAGTCATCAGTCACTATAGGTAGATATGTGGTTTCTCTGGATGGCGCAACTAAACCACCATCTTCATAAAAAAACCATCCTGAATTGGCATATGAACAAAGTGCAGTATACATTGAGCTTTGGTTTTGGTAGCAACATGCCCTGCAATCTCATTCCAATTTTCTCTATATAGTTCTAATGCTTTGAGGAGAAGAGGTCTCCTGATTTGTCCATTTTCCACCATTTAGACTAGGTCCATGAGAATAAAATCTTATGAAGACATGTCCAAGGCAAAGTTCATATTGCTAAAGCAATTAGCACATAAATCATAACCATGTTCGAGGCAAACTTCTAATGTAGAATCCATACAACATTTGCAAATAGCAATTTATGAGAATCTCTTGTTACCATCTAGTTTATTCTTTTACATAAGAACTAATGTCATGATTCACAACTTACTGGAATTGATAGTGAAATGACGATAAACAAAAATTTTGTATAAGTGAGTAGGAGTTCATGATTTATGTGCTAATTGCTTTAGCAATCGGAAGTTTGCCTCGAACATGTCTTCATCAGATTTTATTCTCATAGAGCCTACTGGCGCTCCTAGTTTAAGTGGTGGAAAATGGGCAGATCAATAGACCATCCTTCTCCTCGAATCATTAGAAATATATAGAGAAAATGGGAATGAGATTGCATATCATGCTGCTACCAAAACCAAAGCACAATGTATATTGCACTTTGTTTAGATGCCTTCTGATATTGGCTTTTCTAATGAAGATGGTGATTTAGTTGCGCCATCTAGAGAAACCATGGATCTGCTTGTAGTGATTGATGACTCATCCGTAGTTCATAGAGATTGGACAAAGACAAGTGAGGATAAAGTTGCTGCTAAAGAGGATCAACCCCACACTTTTCTAGTGGAAGCTCCCAAACTTTATGTCCACATCCTCCTCCATATCCATATCCATATCCACATCCATATCCTCAGTATCGTCTAACTCCATCTTCAACTCTCTAGTGTTTGCACTTTAATTATGCGTATTCAACATGCTCAAAGCTAGCCTGGCTTATCAATTTGAAATGTGGAAGATTAGATTACTATGTTTCAAGGGAAGTAAAGAAAAATTTGATGGATTACTTACCACTAAGAGTTTGATGGTAGCATTATAATGCAATATGATAAACCCTTTTGGAACTCCTTTATAGCCTCCATTTCTTAGAGGATGAAGTAAGCTTATTCGTTCTGAATAGAGACTTGAGAACTTTTCGTGCACAACCTATTTAGATTGAATAAAACAATTGACAATGAAAGGGGTTTTTTTGTTTTCTAAAACAACAAAAAAAGCTTGCATTTCAACAGTAGGATAGAATGCTTTATATAAAAATTCAGAATAGATAGAAAAGAACCTTACATGGTTTAGCAGTTTCCCATTTTGGTTAAGAACACAATTTACTGAAGAGACTGAATTAAGGTATTTGAGGAAATTGTTATTTTGAAAAAAAGGAAAGACATAGATGAAGGTATTTGAGGGAGAGAAGGACCAAATTCCTGATTTAATATTGAATACTAAAATAAAGAGGAACCCAAAAACGAATGAATACAAGAGTCGTTTAATCTATCAAATTTTTGTTTACTTCCCTCGAAGCATAGTAATATGATCTTCCACTTTCCAAATTGACAGGTAAGGCTAACTTTGAGGGTGTTGAAAGCGCATAATCAAACTGCAAAGGCTAGAGAGTTGGAGATAGAGTTAGACGATATGGAGGAGATGGATATGGTTATGAAGGGTGTGGAGGATATGGATACGGATGATGTGGATATTAAGAATGTGTAGGATATGGATATGGATATGGATATGGTGGATGCTCCATATCCACATCCACATCCTACACATCATCCGTATCCACATCATCCGTATCCATATCCTCTACACCCTTCATAACCATATCCACATCCACATCCTTCATATCCACATCCTCTATATCCGTAGTTGATAGAATATGATAGAGCCTTTTGGAACATCTTAGTTGCCTCCATTTTTTAGAGGATGAAGTAAGCTTATTCATTCTTAATGGAGACTTGAGAATTTTTCTTATACAACCCATTTAGATTGAATAAAAAAATGGCAAAGAACTGTTTTTTTTCCTGCAACAACAGAACAAAGTTTGTGATTCTACAATAGAAGAGAAAGCTTTATATAATAAGTTAGAATAGATTGAAAAGAACCTTACATGGTTTAGCGGTTTCCCATTTTTGTTAAGAACACAATTTACTGAAGACGCTAAATTGATGGATTTTAGGAAATTCGCCATTTAAAAAAAATGAAAGAGGGAGAGGAACGTATTTGAGGGGGAGAGTTTAGGAAGAAGGACCAATGTGATGAAGATATTTGAGGGAGAGAATGACCAATTTCTTGATTTAATACTGAATACTAAAAGAAAGAGGAACCCAAAAACGGATGAATGAAAGATTCGATTAATCAGTTTTCCATTTTAGTGAAAGAGTCGATTAATCTTAAGAACAAGATCGATCCGGCAAGGACTAATATTTGATTACTTATTCTTACTTAAATTTTATATTATCTAAGGAATTAAATAAGTGAAATTGGTTTTTAAACTAATTAAAAGAAATAAATTCAATAATAAAAATACAAAGCTTTAAACAATTGATTTGTTTATGAATGAGTGGAGCACTGGGATTTTGGATCTCTTAGCTATCCCATATAAACCATTGAGCAAACATTTTGTGTAATGAAAATTAACATAAGATGGTGATTTTCATCAACAAAGTGGTAACTTTGTCCGAAAATCACTAAATCTACTTTAACTATAATTAGGTCGATACTTGGTTAGGCAAAATCTCTAATTATAATCAAAGGTTTTAAACACTGTAAAAACCAAGGTTAAGTCATAGCCTAAACAAGAAGGCGCACTATCTGGTCAGGGAATATGATTAACTAAAATGCTTTGTTGAATTGTTTACTTGGTTAGGTTTCACAATTCAACTTCTCTATTCAATTATTTGATTAGGTTTCTTAAATAGAGATAAAGCAATGGTTTTTAGTTAATTCTTTTGCTAACTTCTTATAACACAATATTAAAACTCATTAAAAATTCATATTTGATTAGGCTAAGTTCACCTCTATGTTAGCTCATGTGGATTTAGCTCATGATTGAGCTAAAACACATAAGGATCATGAGAATGGAATTACTAGAACTCATGCTCAAATGTATTAAAATTGAAATCTTCGAAATGGAAGAAAATAAGAACTTCAATATAATAGCACTTGAGAACACAAAGAGAATACAAAACGAAGTCTAGCTATGCAAGGTCTAAACTATGGATTAGTTTAGCCCTTGCTACACTAAGAAATAACTAGAAATGAAATAAAGAAAATAACTTCTAAACAAAAATGAAACAGAAACCTAAAAAGAATGAAAATGAGCTAGAAATGGTGTGTAGAACTAACTAGCAAATCTTCCTATTTATAGGAGTTTTGGGACTCCTATTTACATAAAACACCTAAAATGTCTCCATAATCTTTAATGTCGATGCCTTATCTTGCCATAATTAATTTGGAATTGAGTAAGGAAGGTATGAGTTTTTTTAGGCAGATTTGTAACTTCCTAACCTTCAAGGATGCTTCATTTTCTTGTCATAATTGATTTGAAATTTAGTAAGAAAGGTTTTGGAGTATTTTTAGGCAGATTTGTGCTTTCCTTTTAATTCTTGAATCACATGTATCTCATCGAGCAACTCTTCCCAACTCATCGTGCAGTCACTTAAGGTCGATATCATGTGCTTTGACTTTTAATGCTTCTATTGACTTTTGAATCAGAGCTATAGATAATTTTCTCCTATTTCTTCTGTTTAATCCCGAAAACATCTGAAATTACTCATAAATTCAATTAAGACAAGAACAAAGAAGAATGCATTTAAAATTATGAAACAACACTTATAAAAGACTCGAAAACAACATAAAATAATGACTTAAAATACTATATAAAATGGTGATAATAGTGGGACCACATGGCACAATATCAAGGATTAAATTATTAATTAAAATTATGGAGGAAATTATAGAAAACATCCAATTAAACAAATACAATGCTACTATGTTAAAATTCAAAGTATGTTAAAAAAGGAAATTATAGATTATAGATTAATTTGACCTTTTAAGTTGGTTTTGATAACACGGGGAAAAATCCTTGATCAGAGCACGTCCCTGTGAGGCGCCGTTGGGATCGGCCGGGGACACTCCGATGCCAAAGTCAGTAAGGAAGATCAAGAGAGCAAACTGAATTGACAAAGAATAAGTGAATGTGTGTACCTTGATAGCCTAGGGATGTAGGCTATATATAGTTGGGGAATTCGTAACCTCTAGGTAACTAGAAAGTCTCCATTAATGCTCATTTAATGGTGGTTACAAGTTACTCTTAACCTGGTGGTTTAAGACTATTAATGATTCATTTAATGATCTTTATGGCCGAGTTGGCGGTTAGCCGTTACTGTGATGAATCAGGTGAAAGAGGAGATTCGCCTCATAGGTTCGCCAGCGGATCTCACTGAGCTGAACCGTGGAGATCCGCCATCTGGTTCTTCTTGCGGCGTTCTCAAGGTGAATATCCCTTTTGGTCCTTGGGATAATATTCTTTGATCCGTCAAGGCATATGTACGCTCTCCTTGAGAGATATGGCGGGTCTCTGCTACTTGCTCTCATTGGGCGTATCTCGTTATGGCGTATCTCGCCATGGTCCACGTGGCGTGGCATAGTGCTAGAAACTCCTTCTTTTTCCTCATTATTTGCATATTCTCCCCTGCATTAATTATCATTAATGCCACATTAATCATGTATAAATATCTCTTTTAGAAGGAATAATGGTTTGCCATTATTTCTATTAATTTTCCCTTATTCTTTATTCAAGAATAATTTGGTTTGTTATCAGAAGCCCCCCTAAAGGTATAAAAAGCTCTTTAGGGCTGTCTAATCGTATTCCATGCTATTGATCTTTTAAGTGTTCAAACTTGTCATGAATTTTCCGAAGGTTTCAATCTTGTTATGAATTTTCCGAAGGTTTCAAACTTGTTATGTCTCGAGGTAGGTGGCCAACCATATCCCTAGAAGCTTATGATAAGCTTCGTGGATTTCTTTCCCTAGGATCCAATATATGGAGATTTTTACGTTGTCTGTGAACTCTGACCGTTTATAAGGAGATTCGCCTTAGAGATCCGCCCGTGGATCTCATATGGCTTAGTCTTGATGATCAACTTGCTACCTATCTTTGAGTGATCTGTCCAAGGCAACTTAGAGTAGGTGGCCAGCCATACCCTTGTATGAAAACCTTTATGAAGGCTTGAACCTTGGTGAAGGTTTGTGTGCTTGGTATTCCTTTTGAGGGAATCAAGCTACCGTAAGCGTTTGATCTGCTTCCTCTCTTTGAGGTGGATCAATCTGCCATAGGTGTAGAAAACTCCTCTTTTTGAGAGAAGTTTTGAAGGATGTAAAGATCTCACGTCTGAGAAATGTTTTAATCCTGGCGGTGATCAGGGCTTGATCCGCCGTGTTTTATTTTTCTATCTTGGAGGAAAGTGGACCCGCCCTAGATGGGGCCATTTGTTCCTACCGCATAGGATTATGATTCGCCTTAGGGACTTCTTTTCTTCAGTTCTGCCATATTGAGGAGAATGACTCGCCCTTAGGGATCAGTAAGAATGATCAGCCATTTAGGGACCTTTGTGCATTTTGTGGAGGCGAGACTTTGTTATTTCTATGATGAAGATGCGGATTCATTAATTTGATGAAAACGAGACTTCATTAATTGGATAAAGACGAGGCTTTATGAATTGGATGAAGACGAGGCTTCATTAATTGAATTGGATGAAGACGAGGCTTCATTACTTGGAGATGAAGATGAGGCTTCATTACTTGGAGATGAAGACGAGGCTTCATTACTTGGAGATGAAGACGAGGCTTCATTATTTGGAGATGAATCCCTTTGCTTTCCAGAACTATTTTTACTAATGCATTATATCTTTTAGCAAGTAATTTTCTAGAATCTGGTTTACGATTTCTCCGATTGTTTAGGGTAGGTGGCCAGCCGTACCCCAATGTGTGAACCTTTGTGAAGGTTTAGAAGCTGTTCTATTCCTTCTAGAGGAAGTAAAGCTGCCCAGGGGATTAACTTGCTACCTATCTTTGAGGTGAAGCGATCCGCCCGTAGGACTTGTGAACCCTTCTTTGGGAAGGGAGTGAGAGAGTGTAAAGTCCTTGCGTCCAAGGAATGTTTTAACTCGTTTATGGTGTCCGACCGAATGGTGTCCGACCGAATGGTGTCCGACTGAATGGTGTCCGACCGAATGGTGTCCGACCGAATGGTGTCCGACCGAATGGATCCGCCCATGAGAGTGTTCTCCTATCTTTGAGGAGAAAGTTGAGGGTGTAATGATCTCATGTTTGAGACGATTTTAACCCGCTTTTGATGGTGGTCAATCCTTTTCTTGTCTTTGAGGAGAGAGTTGAGCTCATTTGAAAGCTCCTGAGGGTCTGTGCTTCTTATCTTTATGGAAAGGGGATCCACCCGTGATGGGATCAATTGTCCTATCTTTGAGGTAATTGATCCACCTGTGGAACTTATGATTCGCCAGCCACTGGACGTATATCATCACTAAAAGCTAGGCAAGTGAATATAAGAAGTATGGCGAGAAAGAATAAATTATAAAATATAGGATACTATAACAGTTTAATGCACATATAAGAATATGTAAAAATACTGATTTTAGGCCCATGGTTCCGTCTTTTCTGAGCAACTAGAACCACATCCTTAATGATGTTTAACTTATGAGTGATCATATCTGGGCTTATTCCTGTACGGATCTCATTCTCTTATGCAAATAGGCTTTCAGACTCAATGATGTTTAATCCTTTGGCGATTCGTACCCGCTTTCCATCAGCAATAAGGAGCGTTTCTGTGTCGCCCAAAGCTGTAGTGACAAGTTTATATTTCTCACCTTCGTCCTCTTTGGATTGTGGGCGAATTGATAGTGACGCTGAGTAGGTCTCTTGAACCGTCTTTTGGTTCCCGCTAATCATTACTCCTCCTTTGTTGGTGAGAATGTACCTATGGTGATGATATTGCAAGAACTGCCCGTGTCTACCATTACCCGCCTCATTTCATCTTCCATCCTTCAATTGTCAACGCATCTGTATGTGGAGAGATTACTGGACCTGTTTCTACAAAAGGAGCAATGGAGGGATGTTTTATCTAGAGCGGATATTTTTTGCTTTTTCCACGGGTGGCTGATACCCTGGTCCATCCGCCATGACATTAATGACACTTTTGAATTTATTTTTGGGATCTGTCTTCTGCTTGTCATCTTGTTATTTGTTATTCTGGACAAAGCTATCTAGTTTGCCAGCTCCCAGCAAGCTTCAGTGTGGTGGCCAACCAAAGGGTGGTAATAATCTTAGATTGGGTACCCCCTCAAATTTGACCACTGGAATATTTATATTACTTGTACTAAAGTCCTGTTTATGGAGGAAGAACCCCGATTTTTGTCTTTCTCACGATCCCGATTGTGAGATTCGCCTTTGGTTTTATGTGATGGAGATAACGATTCGCGGCGTATGTCATCTACCTCCCTGAATGCTTTGCATCGTTCAATTAGATTCGCCATATTGTGGGGTTTTCTCCGGATCAGATCCTCCTGTAAGCTTTTACATGTTGTATTTTTGGCCAATGCTTCTGCAGCTGATCCACCGCCGCCTGAACCGCCTATATGTAATCGGTCATGACCTCCTTGGTTTCCTACGGGGACATGACCAATGTCTCCTGGTCGGGAGGATGATGGTGGTGGGCCGGTACTCCGGGGTGTATCAATAGGCCTCTTACTACGTCAGCGTATTGGAGAGGGAGGTGACCTACCTTTGCGAGAAGAGCCCTGTCTTCGTGGCGAAGATGTTTTACGATGCTTCTCATTCGAAACTGACATTTGCACAGTTTTGTAGTTAGCTCAAGACATGAAAGTTTTGTTTATCCAATTTGGCAATTCATCAACCCATAATGGCCTTAATAGTTAGGGACAGTTACATGATGATCACAAATTGATTTAATATGTTCAATTCTCTTACGTCGGTAAAAGAAATTCTAATAATGTCAGATAAACAGTTTTTATATGAATAAACACATCCTTGTAAAAAAGGGAATGAAATAACCGTTTGACAAAACAATATTCAAAAATATGAATTTTTGATATTAAAAGTACTAAATAGGAGAAAAGCCATATATAGATGGTGAATTGTACAAGGAAAACCAAATATGATTTTTTGCAATTTCTTCTAATAGTTATATGCATGTTCACCCAAAAGACCGACTAGATCTAAATCCTTTGCAATTACATGAGCAATTTTATGATATTTTAATATCAAATGACAAAATCACATTGAATGGATGATTTTTCCTTTTGTAAATCCCAAGATCACGGGTCTTATACATGCGTTTGTACTGGTTCAATGATAATATCATATTACACTTGTCATGCATAAAAATATGAGGGCTTAGTAAGCATGCAAGGTTTAATGAAAGATTTGCGTCTATGACTTCACCTTTTACAATTTATTAGATTTAGCATAATAACATGTAACGATATTCATAGCACTTTATAAGAGTGAGGGATCTCAATTTTCTTTAATAAAAAATGGAATAAGAAATGGGAGGAAACTTATCTTTTTCATCATAAAATTCCAGATTTAATGTAGAAAACTCTTTCCCACCAATATATGGAGAACCGTATCTTTGGATAGATTTGTTGTACTGATTGAGCCAAAGTTGGAGATTGTGATTTCTATTTTGTTGACTCCATTGTTTTGTTCTTTGTGAAACTCTATACAATCAAGATTTTGTGATCTTCTGTTTGTTAGAGATCCACGTTCACCGCACCAATTGATAACACGAGGAAAAATCCTTGGTCAGAGCACGTCCCTGTGAGGCGCCGTTGGGATCGGCCGGGGACACTCCGATGCCAAAGTCAGTAAGGAAGATCAAGAGAGCAAACTGAATTGACAAAGAATAAGTGAATGTGTGTACCTTGATAGCCTAGGGATGTAGGCTATATATAGTTGGGGAATTCGTAACCTCTAGGTAACTAGAAAGTCTCCATTAATGCTCATTTAATGGCGGTTACAAGTTACTCTTAACCTGGTGGTTTAAGACTATTAATGATTCATTTAATGATCTTTATGGCCGAGTTGGCGGTTAGCCGTTACTGTGATGAATCAGGTGAAAGAGGAGATTCGCCTCATAGGTTCGCCAGCGGATCTCACTGAGCTGAACCGTGGAGATCCGCCATCTGGTTCTTCTTGCGGCGTTCTCAAGGTGAATATCCCTTTTGGTCCTTGGGATAATATTCTTTGATCCGTCAAGGGATATGTACGCTCTCCTTGAGAGATATGACGGGTCTCTGCTACTTGCTCTCATTGGGCGTATCTCGCCATGGTCCACGTGGCGTGACATAGTGCTAGAAACTCCTTCTTTTTCCTCATTATTTGCATATTCTCCCCTGCATTAATTATCATTAATGCCACATTAATCATGTATAAATATCTCTTTTAGAAGGAATAATGGTTTGCCATTATTTCTATTAATTTTTCCTTATTCTTTATTCAAGAATAATTTGGTTTGTTATCAGGTTATCAATTTAGAAGTTTAATATCAATTTGATATTTTCAATTAGCATATAAGGTCAAATCACTCCAAAAATGACATGTGTCAATATGTGATTGATTGTTATTTTGGCACCTATTATTTGATCGAAACCGGATTAATCGAAAATCATAAATTAAACGAATCGAACTATAAATCCGTTCGATTTGATTTCGTTTTGGTTTGTGTGTGATGTGTCTATATATAGAGAAGTCATTTATAATCGACCCAAGCATGGATTTTTAGAACACAATCCCAATTTTCTCAAGTTGGACGGCATAAATCGGTTTATCGATTTTTTGCCGCCTGAGTGATTCTAGGTGATCCTTTTAAAAAAACGACCTTTGAATTTTAAGTCAATTTTTTTAATTTTAAATAACAAAAACTAATAGAAAAGACCTAAAACTATCAAGTTTACCTTTTAAGAATATTAATATTATTTTTTGACATATTTTTTATTAATTTTATTTAGTTGGCACATACTACTAGTCTTAGACTCGTGGGATGCACATATTAACTTATTATTTTACATTAATAATACAATTTTATTTAATATTTAAATAATAAAAAAATAAAAATTTGAAATTATTATATTATTATATTATTGCAATAGTATATTGTAAGAAAATAATTTTTGAAGTATTATATAAAATTTATTATAGAAATATAATAAAATAAACATATGAAAAAGTACAATATACATATAACAATAGATTTATATTAATGCAAGTTATAATATATCAGTTAATTTTTATCAATTATTTATACAGGTTTAATAAGAATATATAAGATGTAATTTAATATAAAAATCTAATTTAATATAAAACATATATACTACTATAGTAAGATACCAAATTAGTAAAATTTTAATGTAATAATTACTATTTAGATATCAATTTAATAACATTTTTTTTATTTAATATTAGATATATTATCATTTAATCAGAAACAAATTTAGTAAAATTTAAAAATTATAATCTAATATGGGATATACTACCACTTATTATAAAATAAATTATATATATATTTAACCTAAAAGGAATTTTTATTATAATATAAATAACGTTTTAAGAAAAATTTAAAAAACTTAATATATTTAAGAAAATTTTAAATTAATACATAATTTTGATATTAATACATTATTATATTATTCAGTCAGTTTGGAATACTGGAACATGTCCAGTTCTTGGGGTTTGTGACAAACTGAAATAATGTGGTATCCCTTTAAAACAATGGAATAGGGATTGCTTTGGCCATGTTGGTGTGAAGTTGGAGAATTTGTTCCATGATTTGCAAATTTTAGAATCTGGTCCAATGAATGATGAGAAGGCAATGGTAATGGCAAGTATTGAGAAGGATATTATACAGGTTCAGGAGGATGAAGAAGTGATGTGGAATCAACGATCTCGTGTGAATTGGCTCAGGGAGGGGGATAGGAATACACAATTTTTCCACTCTAAGGCGACTGGTAGGCGAAGGGTGAATTGTGTTAAAAGATTGCAAGATTCAGAAGGGAACAAAAGCTGAAATTGAAAATATTGTTGCTTTCTATTTTTCTGAATTATTCTCTTCAACAGTTCCCTCTCACTGTGATGCTATTCGGAATTCTGTTGATCGGTTTCTATCTTCTGAGGAGGTTGCACATTTACAAGCTCCTTTTGAAGTTGATGAGGTTATGGTGGCATTAAAACAGACTGATGGGTCTAAGGTGTTGGTCCCGTGTGATTAGTTCCAAGGGGGGGTAGGAACTAATATAACTTTTTCTAATTTAATTAAGCTGACTTAAAATATTTTCTTAAGTTTGTTAACTCAGCTTTGGTCAGCACGGCCAATTGTACCGTAAGATAGCTTTAGTCAGATGTTGACTAGAACTATTTTACACATGAGTTGGGAATTGACACTTTTGTGGTCAGCTTCCAACTCAGCACTCTTATTTACTCAATGTCAATTTAAACAATTTATATGCCGAGTAAATATAACAAGCAACACATATAGATATATATGTATATTGAGAGAGTTAGATATTACTCAGCACGACTTATCCTGGTTCGGCCTCTCCGCCTACGTCCAGTCCCCAGAATCCCTCCGGGCTTTTGAAATCCAATACTGAGCTCTTTAAAGGTAGAGCACAAACCGTTTACAAGGCAGTTGAATATGCAAGAGTACATTCCTTTATTCGTCTACTCAACTCCTACTAAGTGCTATACCCGAACACTTAGATTTCTCTACCACTGAGTATTTACAACCAAACACTCAGCACAACACTCTCAATTTACAATTGATACAAGTTTGTTCTTTCCAGATGAAGAACACCTTAGATGATTACAAAAATCAATCTAGCTTTTACACAAGTATAGAAAATTGGTGTAAGATCTCTTTTTATTTTTGTGTGCTTTGTATGCATCCTATTTTGCTCTTGTTGTATTCCACTTATGATCCAAGAATGATCATGTCCTTTTATAGTTGAGGTCTGAAGCAGAAATGATTTGAATCTTGGATTTGTTTGTTGATCCAAACGGCTCCTTTTTGAGACAAAGCCCTGGTCAGCTTCAGGTTTGCAGGCCAATCCTGTCGTCTGAATTTCCACAGTCATCAGGCTTGTCTTCTTCTTGCAGGTTTCGTCTTCTTGTGCCAGTTTGTCTTTTTGCTAACGAACAGTTGACCCATGCATCTCGAAATTGGCTTTTGCATAATTCCAAGGTTCTGGATTGGTGCAGACTGTTGTCGGATCTTGTCTTTTAGCAAATGGATCATTCATGCTGTCCTGAAGATCACTCAGCTTGACTTTGATAGGCGTTGTCTTTGATTGTTGTCAATTCATAAACTGAGTTCTCTTTTACTCAGCTTCCATGGTCAGCTTCGTTCTGCACGACATAGTTCTCAAGGAGACTTTTCTGCTTTTGATACTGAGTTTCGTTCCACTCAGCTTTGTTGATTAGCTTGATCTTTAAGCTTCTGTTCTGAAGATAGCTTATCTTCTTTCACGCTGAGTTCCACTCTACTCAACTTATGTTGTGATCTTATGCTGACTTCGTCCTGTCTCACTTTTGTATTTATATTTATACTCAACATTGAACAAACATATTAGTACAATTAAATCAAAGCACTTAAATTTAATTGTCCCTTAATCATGGATTAACTTAAATGATTTTATCAAATCAAAATTATGTGGAAAGGTGTCTTAATTGATGGAACTCAGCGTTGAGATTCCCCATGATTGAAATTATTTTTATGCTTCTGAAATTACTCCCCTGTAAGGGTTGCATTAATTGTCTTAACTTAACTCTAAACCTTCTAAGATTTAATTGAGTAAAATTAAGGCATGCTTATACTGACTTAGTTCAGTTCTAGACCTTCCAAGATCTAATTGAGATGAGCCTAGGTCAGCTTTCATAAGAGGTCAGTGTTTGGAATATGTTTTTACTCAGTTTTGATACAGAATTAGTTTGATATCAAAGTTATGAGAAAATATTATCAAAGCAGATGTATCAAGTCTAATGTGTACTGAGTATATTCCTTTTTCTTTTGTTTGTTTGTTCAATTAAGACAGATCAGCATAAAGCACAATACGTAAGTAAGCATCTCATAAGATTAGTTAATTTGGATAAGGGATGCAAAATTTTATAAATAGTCAGCAAGACAAAATTACAAGTCAAAAATAAAAACTAGTAAAACTAGCCAGACTATTTCTTCCTATTGACTTGGGCGGAATTAACTTTGCCTTTTCCCTTTTGTTGCTGACTGCCAGATGCTTTTCCTGTGTGCTGAGTTCTATCAGCTTGTTCTTTCTCCCCCGTTTTGCCAGCATCGGGCGGAGGAGGAATGAATGTGTCGTTGATAGCAGCACGAGTTAATCTTACGGAATAAGCCTTAAGTCTTTTCGTGCTTTCCCTTAGACCATCAAAAACTGGAACACCATCGTCCAAGGTAGCACCGGGAATCCTAATAGAAGCACTGAGCATACTCAATATATACTCTTGAGATTTTCCTACCCATACGATAGTGTTAATCAGCATAGCATAGGCTTGATGGTACATCTTAAGCAGAGCTGAGTCATAAAACTGACGTTGAGCATTCGTGTGGCACACATGTTTGTAGGTGGCTCGAGAGTATTGCAACAGTTCGTTCGTCTTGAGTTGGTCGGTGTCCATCTCTTCCTTGCTCCAGTTGAGTAGGCGGACAGCTTCGCTAATTTGTTCGACCGAACATTGAGAAGTTGAGGAGATTAGCTCGCGAGTGTCGGTCAGCTCAGAGTTCAACTTGGTAAAGTGTTGATTCAACTCAGCAGAGGTAGCATAGCCCGTGTTGACTGCAGAAAGAGCATTAATTTGGCCTTGAAGGGAATCCTTGTGATTCACCATCATTAACTGCAGTTCGGCCAGCTTGACGATGGATTCTTGCTTGGGTTGCTGTGTTTGGACCGTTGCTATTACACTTACCAGATCTTTGAGACCCTTGATCTCATTGAGGAGCTGAGTGATAGATGAGATTTATGGTGACTCAACATTTGCAAACCCAGTAGCATCGGCATGAGAAGTGTTTAAATCCTGAAGAATAGTTTGAGCGGAGTCAATAATGCGACGTCCGGACTCAGTAGCATAAAGATAGGCATATGTTGCCTCAGAAATTGGCTCAGTTGCCGGAATTCGAGTGGAACTAGAGGGGCCAGCATGGTCAACAACTGGGCTTTTATTTAGGTTAGCTGCAGGAACTGACTTTTCAACATTCTGCGAGAGTGGAGTGGAAGGAGGTGGATTAGCAGAGATATTGACCTGCTTAATGTTGGTTTGAGTTGGTGCAGGAGGAGTTAACTCAGTTTGAGCAGGATTTTCTTTTGCATGTTGTTCACTTTGAGCAGCTTGGACTTCGAGCTCTTGCTCGGCAGGGATTGGATTTTCTGGAGTCTTGGCTTGTTCCTCAGGATGAGTAACAGAGGCTTGTTTTTGCTCGAGTTCCCTTGGAGAAGGCTCAGTGGGATTGGAGAAGAATTTAAATTGCATGTCGGAGAGATCAGTGATAGGATCCCGCGGAGGAGAATCGTCCAGAAGATCAATAACTGGCGATTTGCGAGCCTTTTTCTTAAGTCTTCTCAATTTCTTAGCCTTTGGAGGAAAGGGGTCAGCTCGAATAGAATCAAGAGATTCAGAAGGTGAATTTACCCTTAGGTCAGTATTGAGTTCATCCCCGGCTATATCTTGCTTTGTGAACTCAACATCAACTGTCTTTCTTGGCACAGTTGGATTCTTAACCTGCTCAATATCCGCTGTTTGTTCTTGCACAGCATTATCTTCCTGATATTGCTCAACATCATCATGTTGACCTTCATTGTTTCTTAGTTCTTCTGCTTCTTGATCAGCGGGGATTTTCTCAAGGTCAATCTCTTGGCTTCTCACGAAGTGGGAATCATCAGAAACAGCAAAACCAAGAGGCACGACATCAATTGGATTTAAACCAGAAGTTCTCTTCTTCTTCCTCAGAGGTGTTTCCTCACTTTCCATTTCCTCATGCTCATCTTGCCTTTTTCGTTTACCAGTTGACTCAGGTTCTTCCTGACTTTGCACATCACTATCCTTCTTTCCCTTAGATACGAATCAGATCTTTTTTGGGACAGCATGAACATCTTTTGAACAGGTTTGAATGGCTTTCCTCTTCTTTTCACGCTTAGTTTGGTCAGCAGGTTCAGCCACCACGTTCTTCCCTTCCTTGGGTTGCACATCCTGTACATCATTAACTTCTTCCTCATTTTCCTCGATGACCTCTTTTCCCTTCTTAGACTTGAGGGGTTGGTCGTATACTAACCCAAACAGCAGAGCCGCTGTGATTTCAGTTCCCCAAGACTCAGTCTCATTAATCAAGTCTATTTGATGATCTTCAAGGATTCTGGTAATGAGGGACCCCAACCTGAGTTTCCGCCGTTTCGATGTGTTGAATAATAAAAAAAATTAAAAGTGGTCGGCCTAAAAGAAGTAGATGTATTTAATATTTTATAAATCCAACACTAATTTCTTAAAAATTATACAATTTTTATCTTTTTATTCTTTATTAAAAATTTCTTATAATTTTTATAAAGTATAATTTAATTTAAAAAAAATTAGTATTAAAAGTGTAAAAATTGATTTAGGAAAAAATAGTAAATAGGTAATAAAAGCTTTTAAAAAGTCAGGTTGTAGTCTCAAAATATACAAATTGATTTAGAAAAAAAAAAATAGTAAATAGATAAATAAAAGCTTTTAAAAAAGAGATTTTTTTAACCTTTAGTACCCTAAATTTTTGTCGTTTCGGTGTGTTGAATAATAAAAAATTAAAAGTGGTCAGACTAAAAGAAATAGATGTATTTAATATTTTATAAATCCAATATTAATTTCTTAAAAATTTTGCAACTTTTTCTTATAAATTGATTTGAACATAGGACCTCATGTAATGAAACATATCTCTTAACCAACTCAATTATATTGAAATATTGAAATTATACTACAGAAATACCAACATAAACTAAAATTAGGGGGGCTATCAAGTACCGAACCAATATTACTCAAGGATGAAGTCGGGGCCAGGGGACAGAGCCCCGGGTTGGATCCGCCTCTGGAGCTCGAGCCCGAGCCAAGCATATAAATGAGCTTCAAGCCTGAAATTCTCTTTAAATTTGGTTCATTATGAAAATTATCTAACCATGAATTGTTTGTGAGTAAATTGTTAATATATTTATGAAGTTTGCTCGCAAATAGCTCTTTAGTTGTGTATATAAAAAGAAACTCATAAGCAAAGTTCGTGAATAAATAAACAATATGTTTATAGATAGTTTGTTTATTACTCATTTACTATGTTTATGAACGAACTCATCTAATAGCAAATAAAATAATATGAAGTTTAGATATTTGTGAACTACCACAAAACTATATAGGTTTCTACAAAACTAAAATTTGTTTATAAATGTTCTAATCGAGCTTGCTCGCGAGCTTCTGAGTCCAGCTTTGCCTACTCAAGCTCGACTTATTTACGAAATGAGCCAGTATTGACCGTAGCTCTGTAATAGTCTCCTCTGAAATAATATTTGCGGGATAAACCAACCGATAACCAGATATGTAATTCTGTGGCTCAAACTGAAAATAAAAAAAATATAATTACGTATGTTGAAAAATGAATTGCAAAGATTGAGAATAATTGATTCTAACCTTTTGGTATTCACTCTCACTTTTCTTTGATCTCATGCAAATATTAATTTTTCATGCAAATATTGGCATGAGATCAAAGAAAAGTGAGAGTGAATGACAAAAGGTTAGAATCAATTATTCTCAATCTTTGCGATTCATTTTTCAACATATTAATTATATTCTTTTTATTTTCAGGTTGAGATACGGTATCATATATCTGGTTATCGGTTGTTTATCCCACAAATATTATTTATGAGGAGACTATTAGAGAGATGCAGTTAATACTCAAGTCAAGTAGACCTATATTGGATTGTTTTGTAATACATGAGGATTACGATTTTAAGATTGACCAAGAGTTGTATAAAGCTAATGGTGATGTTAGGAAGCACGTGATAACAGGGAAGGAACTCACCCAATTGGTTGCTTTAACCGGATATGGAGTTGAAAATAACAAAAAGTATTGAGACTATTTGAACAGTTTTGGAATCAGGTGGGGTAGAAATAGCAGCAGTGATGAGTGTCGAATTCACCAAAAATAAAATACCTACTCTTGGAATCCAAAAATTATAGTAAATATGGAGTATGGTCGAATCCTCAGAGACTGATAGAATTATAACTTTTCAGAATTAACAATTAAAAGTAAAAGGGGGGTTTTAGTTTGTAGAATGAAATAAATAGAAAATAGAAAATAATAATAAAATAGGAGAAAAATTAAATAGTTGAGAAATATCTGTAAGAAAGATTCTAGCTAGTGGTTAGGTTTGAGTCTTGAATTGAACAATTAATCATCGATCATAGAAAATATAAATTTCAACCCTTCAAATAAATTAGTTATGGTTATTAAAAAGCATTATCTCTTCTTACCGATTAGACAATTAAGAAAAGTTCATTAATTTTCCCTAATCAATTAAACAATTCCAAACAAGTTTCAGAATTTAATTTGATTGAAAGTATTAAAGTATGAAAGAGATACCAATTCTACTCAATAATCACTAAAGCATGATTATTTAAAGCATATCAATTACATTCACAACATAGGTTAAAAGCTTGTCCACAATTAACTATGTTATTTGCTACTTGCATTAGATGAATTAAACGATTACGTATTTAAACATCTAATTAGCGAAACAATTACAAGTAAATAATCAAATCAAGGATTCAATTAAATCATGCAATACGAACAAGAATAGAATAGAAATTGATTACTTGAATAGATGAAAAAGATTAAGTACAAAATGATCTCCCAATTGATTATTCAAGACCTAAAAACCTCTAGTTGGAAATTGAAAATTAGTTCATATTGGAGGAAGAAGAAGCCATGGAAGAATGATGATGCATGAAGAGCTTTTGATATTTTTTTCTTGTTCTCTCAGTGTGTCTTCTTTTATATGTGTGTCCTTCCCCCCCAAATGTGGTTCTGATTGTCTCTTCTTATAGTTTTCACAATTGTGCCTTTTGGCTTTCAGGAGAGAGAAAAACTGACTTTTATTAATTCCTCATGAAAATATTAAGAAAAACTCTCCTTTATAATTAAACTCTAAAAGAAACTCCCTTTTAGAATTAAACTCTAAAAGAAACTCATATTTGGGATTAAAAGTCTAATTAGGACTATTTAAGAAAATCCTAATAGAGTTAAAATCTCATAAATATTATATATGTTAAGAATCTCATAATATAAGTCATCAATTCTCCATTAAATACTTATTGATCCACATACATAGGTTAGGACAGATCATCATTTGAAACTCCTTTTCAGCACATGATTTGACAAGTTTCTTCAAATTCTCTTTAAACTCCATAGAATCACCATTTTAACCATCAATTTGAAATTGAGTCTCAAAAATACCTATAAAACAGAAAACAAGGTAAACTTGAACCTAAACAACAAAACTAAAACTAAACCCTAAGGAATTAAGATATAAAAATATGTATAAATATGGACCTATCAAGCAGCAAAATATATTATAGAGTCATAGATGCTTATTACATCCCATTTCCTAAACTCCGAGTTTAACTTTACTTTTTTTTATGTTGGGTCTGATATACTATTTTCTATGCTATCACATCTATTTTCTTTCAATTATTTTAAATTTAGTTACTTTTTTCTCTACTTAAACATCAAATTCCCATAATTGTCGGTATTGTACTTTATACCAACATTATGACTTTGGTTATGCTTAATTAAAATAAGGGTAATTAATTTATTAGTCCCTATATTTTGAAAAAACACACTTTTTAGTCCCTGTATTTTAAAAAACACATGGTAAGGTCCCTAACTTTTTTCTCGATGAGCTGTTTAGTCCCTAACGTTTTTCTTAGTGAACTGTTTAGTCTCTGCCTAGTCAATTTGGATTAACAGAAACATCTTTCGTCATCACTGAAGCAGTTGGCAACAAACATAAGTTGAGAATATGGAGGAAATTAAACTCACCATTGAGAGTAAGAGGATTTCCACTTTCAATTCTAACAGGAAGAGTAATCGAGAGAGATTTGATTCGATTATAGGTTAGGGATTCAATCCTTTAAATTTTGTGAGAGAAAGACATAGATGTGTATTGCTTTTGACTGATAAATAGTAAAGGGTAATTCAGTCATTTCTGAATTCATAAACGGTAAAAAATCTAACAAACAGACGGAATGACTAAACAGTTCACTGAGAAAAATGTTAGAGACCTTACCATGTGTTTTTAAAAATACATGGACTAAACAGTGTGTTTTGTCAAAATATAGGGACTAATAAATTAATTACCCTTAAAATAAAGGTAATTGACCTTAATATGGCAAAAAGTTTTAACGCCTATTGTTGTGATAGCTCTCTTCAATTCAAATTTACATTTATTTTATAGATACAGAAAAAAGTGACTAGATTTACAATAATTCAAGGAAAATAGATATGATAACATAGAAAATAGTATATGAGACTTAACATAAAAAAGTAAAGCTAAACTGGGAGTTTAGGAAATGAGATGTAATAAGTATCTAAGACTCTATAATATATTTTGTTGCTGCCATTTCTACCCCACATGACTCCAAACTATTCAAATAGTCCCAATACTTTTCATTATTTTCAACTCCATATCCGGTTAAAGCAACCAAATGGGCGAGTTCCTCCCCTGTTATGTTGTGCTTCCTAACATCACAGGGGAGAAACTCGCCCATTTGGTTGCTTTAACTGGATATGGAGCTGAAAATAGTGAAAAGTATTGGAAATATTTAAACAGTTTTAGAGTCACGTGGGGTAGAAATGGCAGCAACAAAATATATTATAGAGCCATAGATGCTTATTACATCATATTTTCTAAACTCTCACTTTAGCTTCACTTTTTTTGTGTTAGGTCTGATATACTGTTTTCTATCTTATCACATCTATTTTCCTTCAATTATTTTAAATTTAGTTACTTTTTTCTCTATGTATAAAATAAATACAAATTTGAATTGAAGAGAGCTATCACAACAATACTCAAGTCAAGTGAACTCTATCACATCAGTAATATAATTCTTACGAACAAGACCGATCCCACAAGGACTAGTATTTGATTACTCTTACTTAAATTCTATATTATCTAAGTAATTAAATAAGTGAAAATGGTTTTTAAACTAATTAAAAGAAATAACTTTAATAATAAAAATGCAAAGCTTTAAATAATTGATTTGTTTAATGAGTGGAGAGCTAGGATTTTGGATCCCTTAGCTATCTCATATCATATGAACCATTGAGTAAATATTTTGTGAAATGAAAATTAATATACGACAGTGATTTTCTTCAACAAAGTAGTAGCTATAATTAGGTTGATGCTTGGTTAGGTAAAATCCCTAATTATAATTAAAGGCTTTAAGCACTATGAAAAGCAAGGTTAAGTTGTAGCCTAAACCACGAAGCTGGTTAAGGAATAGTGTTAACTAAAATGCTTTATTGAATTGTTTACTTGGTTAAGTTTCATAATTCAACTTCTCTGTTCTATTACTTGATTAGGATTCTTAATAAAGATAAGGATCTTCTCTTACGATATTAAGAATATCAAACTAGGTGATCTTCACCTTCTTCGGTCGACAAGATCGAAGCTGGAAGTTAGGCGTAAACTATCCATATTCTCTTCTTTGCCAAGAGATCGGGCTACTCCTAAGGTAAGGTAAGGGAAGTGATCTTACCCGGTACCGGTGCCAACATTCTTTGCCTATTCGCAAAGCTATAGCTTTGTTTTGTCTAATCCCATAGGCGTACCCGAACTGGCTCTTTAGCCTTCTTTTTTCTTCTATAAATTAGAAACTTCTCTATTCTGGTTTTTGAATCTCGTAATTCAATAAATAGGGAATATTTAAGATGTGGGCGGCTGAAAAACCGAGTTTTGAGCATGTCAAAGATATGTAGTATTTAATGTATTAAATACTACATTTCTTACCTCCTACCTCTTATCTTAGGTACCAGCTTTCTTCCTACTCCTACCTCTTAGGAACCGGTTTTCTTCTGGCTGCTGTTGAGCCCTTTTCCCTAGCCTGGCTAGCAGCTTTCTTTCCCGGCTTAGGCCTTCTTTAGCTGTAATGGTTTTTAGTTAATTCTTTTTCTAACTTCTTACAACATAATATTAAAACTCATTAAAGATTCATATTTGATTGGGCTAAGTTCACCTCCATCCTAGACCATGTGGATTTAGATTATGATTGAGCTAAAACATGTAAGAATCATGGGAATGGCAGGGGAACTCATGCTCAAATATATTAAAATTGAAATCTTCGAGATGGAAGAAGATGGAGATGAAAGAAAATAAGAACTTCAGTATAATATCACTTGAGAACACAAGGAGAATACAAATCAAAGTCTAGCTTTGCAAGGTCTAAACTATGGATTAGTTTAGCCCTTGTTACACTAAGAAAGAACGAGAAGTGAAATAAAACAACTTCTAAGCACAAATAAAATTGAAATCTAATGAGAATGGAAATGAGCTAGGTGTGTATAGCTAACTAGCAAAGGTCCATATATTTATAGATGTTTTGGGACTCTTATTTACATAAAAACCACCTAAAATGTCTCTATAGTCTTTTATATTATTGCCTTATTTTGTCATAATTGATTTGAAATTGAGTATGGAAGGTTTTGAGTCTTTTTAGGCAGATTTGTATCTTCCTAACTTTCAATGATGCTTCCTTTTCTTGCCATAATTGATTTGGAATTGAGTAAAGAAAGTTTTGGAATCTTTTTAGGAAGATTTATGCTTTCCTATTAATTCTAGAATCGTGTGTAGCTCATCGAGCAGCTCTATCTAGCTCGTCTAACAGTCACTTAAGATAGACATCCTATGCTTTGACATTTAGTCCTTGTATTAACTTTTGAATCACAACTCTAGATAATTTTCTTCCATTTCTTTATTTTAATCCCAAAAACACCTAAAATTGCTTATAATTCCAATCAAGACAATAACAAGGAAGAATACATTTAAAACTCTCGAGAAACACTCACAAAAAACTCGAAAACAACATAAAATAATGACTTAAAATACTATATAAATTGGTGATAACAATGCGACCATGTGGCAGAATATCAAACATTAAATTATTAATTCAAATTATGGAATTGAATAGGATATTATAGAAAACACGGTTGAAATAAATACAATCCTACTATCATATTAAAATTCAGATTATGTTAAAAGATGAAACTATAGAATTATAGATTAATTTGACCGTTTAAGTTGGTTTATATGATCAATTTAGTCCAATATTAAGTTTACGTATCAATTTGATATTTGAAATTGGTATTCAGAGTGAAATCAGTCCAAAAATGGCATGTGTCAATATGTGATTGGCAGTTCTTTTGACACGTGTGATTTGACCGAAAGCCGAATTATAATCGAAATCATAAATTAAATTAATTGAATAAATCTGTTCGATTTGATTTGGTTTGGGTTTGCTCTGTAATGTGGCTATATGTACAAGTCAATATTCTAAAAATCAAACTTCTAGAACACCATCCCGATTTTAAAAACATTGGAATTTTTTAAATTTTAAATAAAGAAAGTGAGGCTATCTCTTTACTCCGTGCAATGGAATGAGTGGTAAGCAAAGAGTTTAATCGTGTATCCTTCAGAACTGATGCAAAAGTTGTGGCTAACGGTATCAACAAAGGGACGGTGGATTGTACTGAATTCGGTGATATTTTATCGCAATGTCGAGCCATTCTACATCAACATGACCTCTCCTCAGTCATGTTTATTCCGAGACAAGCTAACGAGCTAGCTGATGTCTTTGCTCGACACTCCTGTATAGGGACTTGTCCTCAATTTTAATAAAGTATTCCGAGTTTTGCTTTTCATGTACCCTTAACTTATTGTCCGATTGAGGCTCATTAATGCATTTCTCTTTCAAAAAAAACCATTAAATAACAAATATTAAAAATATATATGTGCTTTATTTTAAATATACTATATTATTATTTTTACATAGTATAATTCAAATATTAATTGTATTTATTTATTAAAAATTATAAAAAAATCAAAAGTACAAATTTGATTAATCTCCTAGGCTTATGACCGCCCGACTATCATCTAACGTTGTTTATAATCTTGAGAGAAGTTGTAAAAACTTTATTTGGAATTATAAAAGATACAATGTGAGACGCATATAAAATAAATTACTCTCTTTTAACTGAATAAAATATTCACATCTAACTAACTTGGCAAGAAAAAATTTACTGTAACAAAAAATAAATCAGAACGCTCAATCCACCAAAATCGAAATGATCAAAAGTTTCGGAATTCATTTTACCATTTTCTTATTATTAATTGGTTTTATTTTATTTTCTAATTATTTTCTTAAAAGATATATTACCATGATTATGGAAAGATGCATAATATGGAAAGATGCATAATTTGGTAAAATGGTATTAATGGTATCAAAGCTAATTTAGCCATGCCAATTAACTAGTCATTATAAGCAATGTTATCAGAACATGACCGGATATCAAATCGGGTTTATAACTGGGTCATGGATCACTTAGTCGGACCAGATGACATTATAAATAAATAAATAGTATTTATATACATTAAATATATATAATTAATTTAAAATTATCTTTACTATATATATATATATCCAAAACAAATTATAAACAACTTTTGGTTTGTTATTCTTTGTCAACTACTTAAATATATAACAGATAAATAGAATTTAAAATAACTTGAAATATGTCAACTTATACTATGTCATGAGATCTTTTTAACAATATATTATAAACTTAAAACGGACAAGTGATGAATGAAAAATTGATATTCAAAATGAACCACTGGAAATGGTTTGGAAGAAGATAAATTAAATTAAGTATTCCCATCCCACGTAAAGAAATGAGAATCTTAACTAGTTTATAAGTAAATGACCTTTACAAAGCCTTTAACCAATTACTAGGGGAAAGACTCTCTCACGCGTAAGGCGGGTGCAATCGAAGTATCATCGGGTTAGGGGTGCACCCGCACGACGTAGGCGACAAAAATGCCACACCAAAATGAGTCCGATTGGACTGACCTACTTTTGCTAAATTTATATTTAATTGGACAAAAATCATTTAAAACATATTTATTTTTATTTTTGTAACAATTTTTTTTTAAATAAGTTAGCAAAAAACTGGGGTTGCACAAGTTCTCGGTTGACCACCGGGCACCGGTTCAACCCTGGTTCATGCCAGTTTGTTGAGAGTTCAATAAACTGGCACAGCTCGGATCGGACCCTTCGTCTGTTCTCGGTTGAACCAGCCGATCTAGTCCGAGCATGATAGCATTGATTATAAGTATATGAGTTATTATAGAAGTTATATAGTTGACTCGGTATAATGGTCCGATCAATAAAAAAAATGAAATGCACACCACTTTATTGAGAAATTGTTGGTGTAAAAATTAAAGTTGTACAGTTGTTGTTATCTTTTTATTAGTAGCATCGATCAAAACACAATTATGGTAGAATTTTTGGATTAAGTAATACTCCTTCTGTTTCACAATATTTGTTTTTTTGGATGAAATTTTAAATAAACCCCCTACGGTTTTACTAATTTTCAGATAAAGAACTACAGTTTACTTTTTATCAAAACGAGGATTGAGGTTTCGCACTTTTAATAAAACACGGACCTTTTATATTAATGCTATTAAAAATATCTTTAACGACCTGAAAATGAAAATTTTCAAGAATTAAAGTTGTTCAATGTCATACTTGCTATGAAACTACATTTTCGAAAATCATCTTTTTTAGAACTTTCTCTCTCCAAACATTAACTTTATCTCTTTTTACCAAACATCATCTAAATAATCTCAAAATAAAAAAGTTGAAAAATTAAAGTTGCTTAGAATATTAGTAGTTCTCAAATTGAAGTCGTCGATGGTGATTTTAATATTATCAATCGAAAAGGTCCTTATTTTGCTAAAGTTGAAAAACTCTGTCCTTACTCTGGAAAAAAAAAGTAAATTACAGTCTTTTATCTGAAAATTAGTGAAACCACATGAGTTTTATTTGAAATTTACCTTTGTTTTTGTAGAGAATTTTTTAATACATGACGTTTTGATTCAATCCTTGTAATATTAATTGACTTTTTCAAATATACTCCGGGTAAATTACACACATGGCCACTGAACTATACCCATTTTCACATTGTGGCCACTGAACTTCAATTTTTCCCGGTATAGCTATCGAACTTTACACCTTGTTACACCGGTGGCCACTGTGACCGTTGACCAACGCTTTTTACCTTTGACTCTCCATTTTCACTTATTCTCTCTCTCCTTGTGTCCTTTTAAAACTTAAAATATCCATTTTATCCTTCTTCTCCTTCTCCTACATCTCCATGTTCAATTTCTCCCACTAAAACATCTCTCTCTAACTCTTCCTTTCTCTGTTGCGTCTCTATCATCAACATCATAAATGTGTTCCACCGATGATATTTTCTTCCAAATTCTCCAATTCCGATACTCCCTCAGTTCAAATAATTCAAACCGGAAATGCCTATCTTTGTCAAGGTCAGAATCCATAGAACGATTCAGCAGCAGAAGTAGAAGCAGCAATGCAAACTCAAAACCAATAATTCAAAATCAATTTTACGCACACTCAAGCCTTAAGCCCCAAATCAGAATCCCAAATTCCTCATCTGGGAATAACCGAAATCGAAAATAATAGTTTGGGAATTTTTCAAATTAGGTTTAGTCGATTGCATTGCAAGATCTTAAAGCTAGAAATTCTGTAAGTTGAAATAGTAGTAATAACAGCAGCAGTAGAAAACAGAAATTGTTGTTAAGTGGATGTAATTGCACAGTTAATTCAGTGAAACTAGTGAAACCAGTTCCATATATTAAAATGAAGAATGAGGAAATTGAAGAAATGGTGGAAAAGAAGTAATGTCAAGTCGTCGAAAGTTTGAGTGGATAAAGGAGCTTTCGAATTCAAGCTTTATTGAAGAAGAAGAAGAGGACAGAGAGTTAGAGAGAGATTTACTGTTTTTAGTGAGAGAAATTGACCATGAAGATGTAGGAGAAGGAGAAAGAAGGATAAAATGGGTATTTTAAGTTTTAAAAGGACACAAGGAGAGAGAACAAGTGAAAATGGAGAGTCAGGTAAAAAAACGTTGGTCAATGGTCAGAGTGGCCACCGGTGTAACAAGATGTAAAGTTCGATGGCCATACCGGGAAGAATTGAAGTTCAGTGGCCACAATGTGAAAATTGGTATAATTCAGTGGCCATGGGTGTAATTTACCCAATGTAGTCCTATTTAAATTGCCACTTTATTTCAGAAATAGATACAAATTAATTGGGTAAATTACACCCATGGCCACTGAATTTTACCCATTTTCACATTATGACCACTGAACTTCATTTCTTCCCGGTATGGTCACTGAACTTTACACTTTTTAACACCGGTGGTCACTTAATGTCTCAAAACGACCTTTGACGGTTAAAAATAAAAAATCCAAAGAGTTAATGATATTCTAAGGAACTTTAATTCTTAAAATTTTTCGCTTTGAGGTAATTTGGGTGTTGTTTGGTTAGGAGAGAGAAAGTGAATTTTTAGAAAGAGAAAGCTCCAAAAAATGTGATTTTCAAAAATAAAAAATGTGGTTTCATGGTAAATGTCGTTCTGAAAAACTTTAATTCTTGAATATCTTCATTTTGAGGTCGTTAATGGTCATTTTGAGAAGTTAGTTAATTGAGTGGCTACCGGTGTTAAAAAAATGTAAAGTTCAGTGGCCATAATGTGAAAATGGATAAAATTCAGTAGCCATGGATGTAATTTACCCCAAATTAATTAATTGATACCATTAATGCAAAAATAACAAAATCTTTTTAGCATCTATGAGTGGGTCTTTAATTAACAAGAATCTTTAAAATCAATTAATTAATATACACGGTTTGATTGTATCGAAGACGATGAGAGAAGAATTTTTTTTTTTTTTTTTTGTTATAAGTGACATGGCTTGAAAATACAAACAGAGCCTTAGTCCCGAAATAATTCGGGATCGGCTTAACATGAACCATCATATAAAACCGTAAAATCAAGTCGTGTCAGCGATACAAATTCTCTCTTTTCACTCTGTCCTATCCACTGCCATATTTTCCTCAATCCCCAATAAACTCATATCACTCTCGATCACCCTCCTCCAAGTTTGCTTAGATCTTCCTCTACCCCTCACCATTACATCCATTTTCCACTTTTCAGTCCTCCTAACCGACGCATCAACCGCATCAAGCGCTCTTCCTCTTACATGGCTAAACCACTTTAGTCGGTTTTCCCTCATTTTATTCTCAATATATGTAACACCTACTTTTATCCTAATTATTTCATTACTCACCCGATCCTTTTTCGTATGACCACACATCCATCTCAATGTACGCATCCCCGCCACCGACATCTTATGAGTGTGACAGTGTTTCACTGTCCAACACTCTGTACCATATAACAGTGTTTGTCTGATTGCCGTGCGGTAGAATTTCCCTTCAATCTATTAGGCATGTCGGGGTCACAAAGGAAACCCGTAGCACTCTTCCACTTCGCCCAACCAGATTCAATCCTATGAGCAACATCTTCATCTACTTCTCCATCCGTTTGGATAATAGATACTAAATATCGAAAGCAATCTGATGCCTGGACATAAAAAAAAATGACAAAAAAAAATGCAAACTCAATTTCTTCCCTCCTCTTTAAGTTTTTTTTTTTTTTTTTTGATAAACCCTCCTCTTTAAGTATTGAATCAATGGGAATCTTAATTCCGTCAATTACATCTACCGGAACACACATCAGCGTCGAATTTTCCGATCAAAACCAAGAACCAAACGACGTTGTTCCATTACTCCTCCGACCATCCTACACAATCTCAAAATCATTAATTTTAGATGAACAATGCAAATTCCGCATCATAAGTCTAAAATGGTGCGCACTCGAACACTCCCCTCCCCTTGAAAAATCCATATCCTATTTCGCTTTCATCTTCTTCACAATCTTCATCCTCTTCATTATCGTCTTATCAATCCAACTTTCAAACAACTCGTGAAAATGTTAATATTTAAGTTAATCATAAGAAAAACTGTTTGAAATGTATACTATATGTTAACAATATTTGAGCAATATACCAATTTCAATTTTGACACGTGTGGATTTGAATGCGGACATACTAGAAAAGTTAATTCTCAAAATGTAATTAACATTTTTTTGGACATTAAATGAGTTAATGTGCCTAAAATTATATAATTATATAAAAACATAAATCAATATAGTTTTTTTTTTTTTTGTAAATATTTAATTGACATTCGGTCGATTTCAGTTAACTGTTGTTTTTAGAATACCAAAACCGTAATCATTAACCACTATTTTTAAAATTAAAAACCATACATTAGTCCATCGATTTCGATTAACCTTATTTACGGTTCCATTTCGGTTTGGTTTTTCGATTTTTTTTTTTGTGCACCCCTAGTGTCTCATTAGTATTCTAAAGGCATAATGCATATTTACACACTCTTAAACTTGGCAAGTTTTGTCTATTTACACTCTTAACTTTTAAAATAATCTATCACACACATATAATTAGCTTTAAAAACCTATTACACATTTATAGTTAGCTTTAAAAACCTATCACACGCCTATAGTTGGCTCGTTCAGACATTTTGCATACAAAATCATTGATTTGTCATCTTTGACAAATGAGATGGCATGTGTGCTATAGAAAAAAAAACGTGTGAATTCATTCTGTATGTTGCATCATTTATCAAAGATGATAGATCAATGATTTTATGTGTAGGAGGTCTGAAAGAGCCAACTATAAGTATGGAATAGGTTTTTAAAGTCAACTATGTCGACGCATTTGGTGTTCAATTGGGATAGGGATAAGGATAAAGATTGAGATAGGGATAAGCAATGGTGGATGTAGAGGGGTCAAAGAGGGCATTTGCCTCCCCCTTCATCCCAAAAAAAAATAGTCCAAAAATAAGAGTTAAAATGCCAAAATACCCCTGACGTTTTGGATCAGGAGCAATTTTATCCCTAACGTCTAAAATTGTACAATTTTATCCCTAATGTTGGAAGCCAAGAGCAGTTTGACCCCTAACGTTGATAAATTAGGTCAATTTGAGAAATAATTCATCAAACTGTCTTCTCGGTCATGAATCTTATCATCTACACTTCACACATGCGTTATTTAATCAGTAACAAATCACAAACATATGTTGGGATGTGAAAAAAAAAAGAAAAAAGTATTAAAAATATACTGTCTTTTGTACGAATTAGACAAAAAAAATTAAAAAATTCACAGAATTTATAAATATTAATCTCTAATTTTATTATTAAATTACAAAACCCATTATATCCTTTTTATTAGAACAAATTGATATGCAATTTGTGCAAAATAAAGGAAAAAAATGACTGTATTTTATAATAGTGTCTGGAATTGATCCAATTTATCAACGTTAAGGGTAAAATTGCTCTTGGCTACAAACATTAGGGGTAAAATTGCATCATTTTAGACGTTAGGGGTAAAATTGCTCCTGACCCAAAACGTTAGGAGTATTTTTGCACCTTAACCCTAAAAAGAAGCAGTAGAGGTAGACGTAGGAGATCATTTTCAAGCTATGACAGATTGTAGATGTCAATTACCACCTCGTAATTATCGATCTACTTAACATTAGAAGTTTTTTTTTATTATTTTAAGACGTTTTGTATCGAATAGCAATTATATATTAAAATATATTTTTTTTCAATTAATGCTATTTTGTCTAAAAAAATTTACATAGAGTTTTGCCCCCCTCTCCCTCAAATCCTGGATCCGCCACTGGGGATAAGGATAAAAATATGCTAGTCGAGAATTGTTATTCAATGTTTGGTATGCGAAATAGGAGTAGGGATAAAATAAATACATTTTACTATTTTAACCTCATCATCCTATCAAAATCGCAGTAGCTTATTCCACCTCCTTATACCCCTCCCCCTCTTAAGTATAGGATATAAGTGATAAAACTCATATCTCTCTCTTATCTCCCTAACTTATCTTTAAAAATAAACATTTATCCCTATCCTCATGTTTTTATTCCCTCTAACAAACACCTCGTATGTGTATTATAGGTTTTTAAAACCATCTATAAATGTGTAATAGGTTAGTTTAAAAGTTCAAGGTACCAATAAATAAAACGTGTCAAATTTAAAAGTGTAAATATACATTAAGTCTCTCCTAAACTTATTTAAAATATCATAATTAAATTCCTAAACCTATAAAAAAAATACCCTAAAGGTCTAAACAATAGAAAGTTAAATTGTTTTAAACATTTAAAATCACAAATGATACCTTTAAGTTTTGAAATTTTTTTATAAATTTAAACAAATTCAAATACATCACTTTAAATAAGTTCAATGAGTTAATAGATTATTTTAAAGAAGATAAAGAGACTAACATGAAATTTTTAGTACAAGATTTAGAGGATCTTCTTTTATTAAAAACCTGAACTACAATGCATGAATGGCATGTAAGAGCATCTCGAACAGGCTTTTAAGTCGGCTCTTAAGTTGAAATTTGAGGAGGGAGAATGAAAATTCATCTCCAACAGCCTCTTACTGGCTCCTCAAATCACTAAGGGCATCTCCATCCTCTCTATTAATAGAGAGCCTCTCTCCACCTCTTAGTGCCTCCTAACTTCATTTTTTATTAATAATTTATTATTGATGTGTCTCTCTCCTCACACTATTGGTAATGTAACAAGAACAATTTTAATAATAAAATAATAAATACGGGGTGAATATAAAGAGCATTGTTGGAGATGATATATCTTAGCCACTTTTAAATCACTAGGAGTCAATTATTTATATTATTTTTAGAGAGTTCACTAAGAGTCTCTTGGAGATGCTCTAATTACCTAAATAAGAACCGGTAGTTTCGAGGTAAAATGCATTGCGGCATTTGATCTTTCATTTTTTTTATTCACTAAGCTTTTTATATTTTATTTAAATATATTAAACCCCTGATTTTTTTTATTTTTGGTCACATTAAACTTCTAATGACAAAAAAAAAAAGTTTTGAACATACAACTCGATAAAAAGAGTTTCTTTTTACCTACCTCCGATATTTGTACTTCTCATATGTCAAACCGTAAAAAAATATAATTTCAAACACGTGAAATGAATAACGCATTTTTAACTAAATTAAATATTCACAACTAACTAATTTCATAAACAATGGTTTAACGCAACAAAAAAAATCAATGATCATTGACTTAGGGCCTGTTTAGTTTACCTGCTGTTTGTTGTTTGATCATTAGTGTTTGGTAAAACTAAAATTACCTATTGCTGTTAGTATGTAAAATGTATATAACTATTTCTAACTTTATATTTTTCAGGGATAATGACCATTGATTTAACTTCTAATGTTTCAAGCGAAGTGCAAATTTAGCCCTAACGTATGAAATTGTGCAAATTTAACCTAACTTGTTTCTAAGTAAAATCAATTTTAGCCTTGCATTATTGCAAATTTGAAAAGATTTTTTTTACTGTTATTTAACTATCACTTCAGATCTTTCAAATATCAATTATGTCTAACATATTTAATGTATTACAATCAAAATTATAAAAATTATGTTAAAAATGCTAAAAACTAAATATATTACATATAACTTAATCACATTTTTTTTATCAAACTGTCTAAACTATTTACTGTGTATTATTAGTATAGTTATAAAAAAACCAACAAAAAAAGTTCAAAACTTCATTTTATCGAAAAACTTGTTTGAAAGGTTCAATATGACAATTAAATAACAGTCAAACGGTTTTTTCAAATTTTCTATTACACAAGGTTAAAATTGATTAAGGTTAAATTTGTACTATTTCATATGTTAGGAGTAAATCTGCACTCCGTTTGAAACGTTAGAATTAAATTTGACCCTATTGAAACGTTAGGATTAAATTTCACCAAATTCAAAAAAAAAATTAATAAAAGTAATTAATTAACGTAAATTCTGTGGTTTTTAAATTTACTATTTTTTTATAACTTTTTAAGAGTTGATAAAAAAAAATCTAAAACCATAAAGAGAAAAAAAATATTGCAGAGGTACTATTGTTTATTTATAATATCTTGTTGTAGGTGTGAAAGGGATGAATTAGAGTTCCTTGGAGAAAAAAAACCTGATATGTACATAAGTTTTAAGTAAAAGTTATAAGGTTATTTAGGGTTATAAAATATAAACCGCATAGGCAAAAAGAATCAGCAGCAAATTGCTGCTGTTGCAAACAGCAGCCTCTTTGTTGTTAAAACGCAAATTGCAGCTGTTATACATTTTTAACCAAACACTAGTTTAGGTGCCACTAGAGGAGAAACAGCAAACCGGAGGTAGAAAAGGGAGAAACAAACACCCTCTTAATATCCAAATAAAAGATTAAGGACTTAACGAATAAAAAAATGAAAGATGAAGAGCTCATGATGCTTATGACTTGTGCTTTTACCATTCGCACAAAAATTGCATAATTACACGGAACCACCACTAACAAGAACATAACATAAACAGAGAAAAATCAGAGGGAAAAAGGAAATAGCAGGAAAAGAAAAATTTCTTTAAACCAACAAAAAGGTGTATCAACTCAACTGAAATAAGCCAGGTAGCAAAATGTAAAACGATCAAGATAGTAACTGAAAAGGAATCCTCTAAAAAGGGAAAACAAGCCTAACAAAGAGAGAAGGAAAAAAAAAAAAAAAAACTCATTCTTCCACAACAACAGCCCCTTTCTCACTAACATAGATACCATCAAGAAATTTCCTGATATCTTTCTTCTTTACATGGCATTTCTGTCCAAAAGAAATGTTTAACAGTCAGAAAAGCAAACATCTTATTAACGAGTTCTTATATTAAGCACCCGGTCTTTCATGTCACTCGGAAGACCCCCAATTCACATTTGGACACGTGTATTGTGACATCACATAACAATTAAAATAGTGGGGCCTCTTATAATATACGTGGATCCATATTACACGTGTCAAAATATGTATGGGAGGTCCTCTATTTGACATGGAGAACCGGGTGCTTCTAATAATCTGCCCTTATTAACACAGCAAGATATAGCTAACTCTTTATAAAAAGAAAATGGTGCAGGACAATCATGCATACAACATTACTTGGATATTTTTGGGGGCAAAACAAAAGGCTAAACAGAGCAGTAAGCAAGAGAGGAAACCTGGTTTATAAGGGCAGCGGAGCGTGACACTAGTTCAATGTCATTGCCATCCAATACAAGCTCATCCTTAACCTTCTCGGACCGAACAACTGTTACACCTTCAAGCATATCAACTTTCCTCACCTGGTGCAATCCAAAGCATAACAAGTAACACAATCAACAAAGTATTTAACAATTTCCTGTTAACAACCCTGTTAATTGATACTAAAAATTCAACATGTGACCAAGCACTGCATTTTACATTTATTTTAACGCCTGGAGCAATCAGAGGGAAAATCAGGGGGAAAATCAGAGGGAAAATCAACTTTCCTCACTTGGAGCAATCCAAAGCATAACAAGTAATACAATCAACAAAGTATTTAACAATTTCCTGACAACAACCCTGTTAATTGATACTAAAAATTCAATCCAATCAGAAATATAAAACTCAAACCAATCAGCTCCTAAAAACTGTGCTGATAGGATTGAAGCTATAATCCAATCAGCTCAAGCTAATAGTTAAATGTCCACTTCATATTAATAGCTGACACAGTTAATTGATACTAAAAATTCAACATGTGACCTAAAAACTCAATCCAATGGAAATATAAAACTCAATCCTATCAGCTCCTAAAAACTGTTCTGATAGGAGAAATGGCTCTAAGTATTGAATCTATAATCCGGTTGACAAAAGTTACATATACAATCAACAAAGTATTTAACAATTTCCTGACAACAACCCTGTTAATTGATACCAACATGTGACCAAGCACTGCATTTACATTTATTTTAACGCCTGGAGCAATCAGAGGGAAAATCAACTTTCCTCACCTGGAGCAATCCAAAGCATAACAAGTAATACAATCAACAAAGTATTTAACAATGTCCTGACAACAACCCTGTTAATTGATTCTAAAAATTCAATCCAATCAAATGGAAATATAAAACTCAATCCAATCAGCTCCTAAAAACTTTTCTGATAGGAGTATTGAATCTATAATCCTGTGAAACGGTTGACAAAAGTTACATACACATACATTATTAAGAGAAAAACAGGACGGATGAAAAACTAGTAAAATCCAGTAAAAGTTGAAAATGAAAAGAAGAAAGAATTGAAGAACCTTCTTCTCGCCAAGGAAGTTACGGATCTCAATGGCAGAGTTGGACCCGGAAATGGAAGCGTTAATAGGAAAGTGAGCATACACAAATCGCATCTTGTAGCGATAGCCTTTGGTGACGCCAGTAATGAGATTCTCTACATGACTGAGGGCTGTACGGATAGCGGCACTAGTCTTTCTGGAAGCAAACCACGCATCGATCTTGAGTTTCCTCTGACCGGTCTCCTCGTCTTTGATGAGCTGAAAATCGAGGTTAAGGTGCTTGAAGTTTCTGGTGAGCTTACCACGAGGTCCCTCCACTTGGATCATCTTTGCATTTACATTTATTTTAACGCCGTCGGGTATATCCATGGTTTCAGATGAAAGAATTGTCTTCATTTTGAGAGATCCGACGAAGAAGAAGAAGAAGAAGAAGAAGAAGCGGCGGCCAAGGGGTTTAATTGAATAAACCCTAACTCCAGGTTTATATACAACCGTAGGCCCATTGTTTTCAAATTGGCCACTCAAACTTCATGTTTTGAGAAATTGGCCCTCTAAGAATACATGGTTTTCGAATTTGACCTCTCAAGTCTATAAGCCCTTTTTTTTTTTTTTTTTAACCAAAAGAATTGCTTATTGATTAGAGAGGAAAAAATGTAGATTTGTTTAGTAGTTTAGCTGAGTGGCTTTTTTTTTTTAATTGGGAGTGTCAAATAATTAGGATTGTAAATTAATCGAACCGTTCAACATTTAGTAGATAAAATTTAGACCGTATTCAGTTCAATTTATAAACGAGCTAAACTTGAGTACTGTTTTTTGAGGCTCGATTTGTAAATGGATCAAGCTTGAGCATGCTTGCTTATAGGTTCATAAATAAGCTTATGAACAAAGCTCGGTTATATTATTCATAAACAGACTCGAGAGCAAGCTCGGTTTGATTACTTTTTTAATAATAATATTTTCATAGAGAGAAAATGTAAAATTATTTAGTTTTGTGTAAAACTTTAGTTATGTAAGTTTCAAACCTACATAGCTTGTGAATATAATTAATGAGCTGTTTACGAGCGAAGTTTATGAAAATAGGTAACGAGCTACCAGCGAGTAGACCCGTTCGTGAACCCGTTGGCCCATCCGTCCCGTCCAGACCCGTCTTTCATGGGTTAGACTTGGACATTCATATTTCATGTTTGGTCAGGTTCGATCCAAGTCCGATTAAACCCATACATAAAATGGATTGGGCTTGGGCTTCTTAAAATCTCAAGTAAGCCCGGCCCGGTCCGACCCGATTTTATATTATATATATATATAATTATTTTATTAATTACATGTATATTAGAGTGATAGATTGAAATAGATTGAAATAGATAAACAGTAGAAAATTAAAAATAACAAATACAGAATAAATTAATAATAATAATATTTTTTATGGAAATAAGAATATATTTAATTAATTAGTATAATGAGAATTTTAAAAATTAGCTCGATTTTATAAAAAAAATGTTCAAATGAGTAATGAAGAAATGCAATACAGTAGTAGGAGAGTAGAGGAGATTATTTAAGGATAAAAAACTTTAATAAAATTGATATTGCATCGGATTATATAATTACATTATAAATAATTGGGTAATTAATTTATTAGTCCCTATATTTTGATAAAACACACTGTTTAGTCCCTGTATTTTCAAAAACACACGGTAAGTTCCCTAACCTTTTTCTCGATGAACTGTTTAGTCCCTAACGTTTTTCTCGGTGAACTGTTTAGTCTCTGCCTTTAGACTCTCATGAAGATTCTGTTAGTCAATTTGGATTTGAGTCAAAATCTATTTTTAAAAAATGTAATACCTTAACTACCCTTTACCACAAAATCAAATATATAAGACCATTATCTTCATTGTTTCTCATCTTTGCGTTCTTCTGGTTGATTTGAGTCGATTATGGGTTAGAGATTCAATCTTTTCCCCATTTTTTTAGCGCGAGTTGTGACAGAAACACGTAGAGATGTAAATTGCTTTTGACTAATAAATAGTAAAAGGTAATTTAGTCATTTTTGAACTCATAAACGGTAAAAAATCTAACAAACAGATGGAATGACTAAACAGTTCACCGAGAAAAAAGTTAGGGACCTTACCATGTGTTTTTGAAAATATAGGGACTAAACAGTGTGTTTTGTCAAAATATAGGGACTAATAAATTAATTACCCTAAGTAATTTATGGGTGAAATACAAGAATATCATAATTAAGTACAAAATTAAAATTACAACTAACTCATGTCACTAAATTTAATTTTTAATATATCATTATTTTCTATATATTACAATTTTACATCATAATTTAAAAATTATAGACTCCAGTTCATAAACCATAAATCCTAGAAAATATATTCTAATTTATAAATTTTAATCCTTAAAATATATTAAAAGTACTGATTTAACTAGTTTAACATAATCCAAAATTTTGACTTGGCATAGTTATAAATAGTTTTTGAAATATGAATTTTTAATTTTCCCATAATTTATTTTATTTTTAATATTAATATATTAGATGGGTGGGTTGGGCCGAACATGAGAAATACTTTTTATAGTCTAGTCCGGCTCGGCCCGAGCCCGATATAAATATAATGTGGGCTGGACTGTGCTTAGACAAAGTAACCATATGATAAATCCGATTAGGTCCGGCCCAACCCAGCCCATGAATAGGTCTACTAACGAGTAAAGTACGTGAACAAATAAATGAGTTGCTTTAAAGTTGTTCACTATCAAATAAATTTCTTAAGGGAGAAAGTGTGAAAATACCTCTAACGTTGATAGCTATGAGCAAAACGTGGACATGTTAATTAGGTCAATTTGAAAAATAATTCATCAAACTATCTTCTCACTAATGAATCTTTGTCATATCGAGTGCACATGTACGTCATTTTATCACTCCTTAGTAACAGATCAGAAACATAAATACACATGAAAGAAAAAAATTTAAAAACTATATTGGTTATATACACTAAAAAATTAAATTTCATACATTTCCTCAAATTTAAAAATATATTAATGTCCAATTCTATATGAAATTACAAAAAAAAAATGCATAATATATGTACTTTTTAATGATGTCTGAAACTAACCCAACTTGTCAATGTTAGAAGTAAAATTGCTCTTGGCAGATAACATCATAGGTAAAATTATAGCATTTTAGATGCATGGAATAAAATTTCTCCTAGTTGTCAATGTCAGGAGTATTTTGCACTTTATCCATTTTCTCAATAAATTGCAATATAACCATAGAGGAATCACAATCTTTGGTTTTGCATTAGATAGCAGATTGCTTCACGCTCCTTTTGCATTTGAGTTCTCTTTGGTGCTGTGGATTCTCAGCCAGGTGGTAGTTCCATATTTTATATGTATATATATATATGGACTTGAGCATTCATTGATCATCGGGAAATGCCCAAAGTTCTATGAAAAATGTGCACGAGAACTTTAATTTTTTATGTAAAAAATCCAAAAAGACTATCAATTTAGCACTCATAAATCATGAGAGACCACCACTAACGTACCATCCTGAATTTCTCACTGTGTGTATATATATATATATATATATATATATATATTACACACTAGCAATATGTAAACATGTCTTTAGGAACTACTAACGAGTCATCAATCACTATAGGTAGATATATAGTTTTTCTGGATGGTGCAACTAAACCACCATCTTCATAAAAAAAAAATCATCCTCAATTGGCATATGAACAAAGTGTAGTATACATTGTTCATATGGTTTTGGTAGCAACATGCCCTGCAATCTCATTCCAATTTTCTCTATATAGTTCTAATGCTTCGAGGAGAAGATGTCTCCTGATATGTCCATTTTCCACCATTTAGACCAGGCCCATGAGAATACAATCTTATAAAGACATGTTCGAGGCAAACTTCAGATTGCTAAAGCAATTAGCACATTGTAGACACCGGGGTCGGAGAACCGATGAAGAAAAATTATAAAAAGGGATCCAAATCAGTCGATTAAAATAAATGACGAGTCAGTAAAAATAATAAATAAAAAAACGTTGTTCAAAGGAACCGTGGAGACCGGTTTGATCAAATTCGGAAATCGAATCGAGATGATGGGCGAATCGGTTCCGCAAATGAAATCTTAAATCGTCTCGCCGAGTTCGGGGTATTTCACGCCCTTTTCTTATTTATTTTATTATTAATAAAGTCTCGGAACGATATAGGGTTTTATTTTGGTATTCGAGCAATCCAAAAAATATATATGGTTTTGTAAAAAGATCGATTTTATAAATTTTATAAAAGCTAATTTTATAAAATCAGTTTTGACGAAAATCATTTTCGATGAAAATCGTTATTGATTTTGGTTAGATGTATTTTGTTTAGTTAAATATTTTTATTTTTTTAGTATATATAAACGCAGCCCCGTCAGGGGCCGGTATTTACGTCACGGGCCGTTGGACGGTCCGTGACGGCACCAAGTGCATTTTGCTGCACTTGGCCAAATGTCAAGTGCAATTTTAGCTTAGGATTTATATATATAAAAAAATCAAATAATAATGATAATAATTATAATATGTATAACAATAATTATAATAATGAGTCATTAAGCCAAATTAGCTTACTCTTGGCTCCAAGTCAAGAGTAAGCTAATTTAGCTTTGCTTGGAGCCTACCCTTAGGCTCCAAGTCAAAAAATCTTAATTGTGAAGGCTCCTTGCCTATAAATAGGATGAATCCTAAGGCATTAGAGAGGAGGAAAAAAACCCGAACCCCTGGAGAAATTCGACGAGACCCGAGTTCGTCCAAAAACACAAAAAATCGACTCAAAACACAATCAATCGACTTGATTTGGATTCCCATTACCGATTGAAGAGGTAATAATCTGAGGAACTAGACCCGTTTAATCTTTATTGCATTTTTTTTTCTATTTAGATCTCTTTATTTATTTATTTTTGCACCTTTTTGTTTAGATTTCTTGAATTAATTTTCTGTTTGTATTTTACAAATATTTGAGTTTAGATCTAAAATAAAAACTTTGTTTTAAATCCCAATACGAACCGTGACCCGATTTAGGGGTAGTTCGGGACTAAAACGTCGTAAATGTATTATTTGAAGATGTTTTAATCGATATTTAAAATCAAAAACTTCACTCTTACGTCCCGTTACATGAACCGTGACCCGATTTGGGGTAGTTTGGGGTTAAAGTGTCGTATAGAGATAGATCCGTGTTATTTTTGGTTTTAAAAGAGAAACAGGGACTGTTTCTATAATTATATGATTTCCGTCGGTGAAAGCTGATTAGTGACGGAGTTTCTGTCACTAAATCTGCTGGAACTTCAGAAACACATTTTTGAACCTTTTTTCTTAACTTTTTGGCCTTTAACCTTATATATATGTATATGTAATTATGTAGTATGTTTATTAAAATTATTTTGGGGTTCTATAACTAATAATTATGTATTATATATCTATCCATTTTCCATTTCAACTTCACTTATATTAATTTGGCTCTTTGTAAAATTACATGTGTATATATAGTTTTGTGAGTTTTCATTATTATTGTTGGGAGGTTATTGATTTGAACCTTTAGAACAATTAAGTGATAAATGTTTTTGGGTTGTTAGAGGTTATTTTCTATATATGTTTATCATAATGGCTACTTTGGGGTTAAAGGTTATTTTCTTATGTAAAAACTATTTTGGGTCAAATGCTATTTTCTTATTTATAAACATTATGCATTATTTTTACAAGTTTTTAATTAGGATAATAAGTATACTATTCTTAGTATTATTTTCCTTTTTGTTAGTACATATCAATAACTATAGTGTATATTAGGTTTTACCTTATTTTTAATCTATAGGTGTAAATACCATTTTTACCAAAATGTATCTATTTCAAAATGTATTTAGTGGGGTGAATTTTGGGCTTAATTTGCTAATTGTTGTAACTATGTTCAAGTAAAAGTTAGATGAGTGAAAAATGGGAAAATAAACCACAAAAAGAGATTTTAATTTGGTTATTTAAGTAAAAGGTATTTAAATGTCTTCAAAAGTGTAAATAGAAGTTCTATTCTTGTTGTTTTAAAATGGTTTTCTAAAATGTCACGTTTTAAAACCTTAATCCATTCCAACGATGGATTAAGCGAACCTTGTAATTAAAATCGTTTTCATTGTAAATAATAGAGTTTTGAATCGTTTTCCTAATAAATGGTTTGTACAAAATAAATGGACTTGTATGCCTAATCATGTTTTTGGAGTTAAAGTTTTTATTCCACATTTTCAAACGCTCGAGTCGTTCCAACGGCGATTCGAGTCGATATCGTGTAAATTAATGGGGTTTTAAAACGCCTAAATCGTTCCAACGGCGATTAAGGTACGAACCATGTAAATAAACTCGTTTTGGGGAATGAGATTAGCTTAGAGTTAGTGTATAATATAAAGCATAAATCACGTTGTAAACAAATCAATTCTTTCTTCTCCCCCCTCTCTCTCCTGTATACTTTAAATTTATGCAAAATTGGTGATTCTTTACTAAAATGGCTTTCAATAATATGCTCAAAACGGTTTTCAAAGCAAGAAAGAAAAGGTTTCGAATGAATTTTAAACTTAAAGAAATATGCGGTTAGTCCGTTATCGCCTAACACGCTGAGTAGGAGGCTGGTGGTTCATAACCGGGTGATGTCGGGGTGCCTAGTAGCCTTTCTCCGGAAAGGAGCTAGCCTTCTCGGCTCGTACCTAAGTTTCCTGAACCGTCACCGGTCTCCCGCAAGGGATCGGTGTTCATTTTCCCATTCGTGGGTGGCGACTCTTCCATACTCCGAGCTCCGGTCCTGCCGAGCAGCTTGATTCCACGATTGGTTGCTTTCGGCGCCAATCACCGCTTACGTCGCCATGAGGTGTCCACCCCCCGATCCGCCTGGGCGAGGCCGTTCGGCACCTTGTCTAACACACATAAATCATAATCATGTTCGAGGCAAACTTCTAATTAGAATTCATACAACATTCACAATTTACCGGCACTGATAGTGAAGTGGCGATAAACAAAAATTGTGTATAAGTGAGTAGGAGTTCATGATTTATGTGTTAATTGCTTTAGCAATCGGAAGTTTTCCTCGAACATGTCTTCATCAGATTTTATTCTCATAGAGCCTATACTGAGGCTCCTAGTCTAAGTGGTAGAAAATGGACAAATCAAGAGACCATCCTTCTCCTCGAAGCAGTAGGAATATAAAGAGAAAATGGGAATGAGATTACATATCATACTGCTACCAAAACCAAAGCTCAATGTATATTGCACTTTGTTTATATGAATTTTGAGATTGGCTTTTCTAATGAAGATGTTGATTTAGTTGCGCCATCTAGAGAAACCATGAATCTGCTTGTAGTGATTGATGACTCATCAGTAGTTCATAGAGATATGACAAAGACAAATAAGGATAAAGTTGATGCTAAAGAGGATCAACCCTACACTTCTCTAGTGTAAGCTCCCAAACTTTATGTCCACATCCTCCTCCATATCCACATGCACATCCATATCCTCGATATCGTCTAACTCCATCTTTAACTCTCTAATGTTTGCACAAAGCTAGCCAGGCTTATCAATTTGAAATATGGAAGATTAGATTACTATATTTCGAGGGAAGTAAAGAAAAATTTGATGGATTACTTACCACTAAGAGTTTGATGGTAGCATTATAATGGATAGTTGATGGAATATGATAAACCCTTTTGGAACTCCTGGATAGCCTTCATTTCCTAAAGGATCAAGTAAGCTTATTCGTTCTGAATAGAGACTTGAGAATTTTTCGTGCACAACCTATTTAGATTGAATAAAACAATTGGCCACAAAAGGTTTTTTTTTGTTGTTTTCTAAAACAACAAAAGAAAACTTGCATTTCTATAGTAGGATAGAATGCTTTACATAACAATTCAGAATAGATAGAAAAGAACCTTACATGGTTTAGCGGTTTCCCATTTTGGTTAAGAACACAATATAGTGAAGAGACTGGATTAAGGTATTTGAGGAAATTGTTATTTTGAAAAAAGGAAAGACAGAGAGGAAGGTATTTGAGGGAGAGAATTTAGGGTAAGGACTAATATTGTGAAGGTATTTGAGGGAGAGAAGGACCTTTTTCTTGATTTAATACTGAATACTATAGGAAAGAAGAACCCAAAACGAATGAATGCAAGAGTCGTTTAATCTATCAAATTTGTTTACTTCCCTCGAAGCATAGTAATATGATCTTACACTTTCCAAATTGACAGGTAAGCTTAGCTTTAAGGGTGTTGAAAGTGCATAATCAAAGTGCAAAGGCTAGAGAGTTGGAGATGGAGTTAGACGATATGGAGGAGATGGATATGGTTATGAAGGGTGTGGAGGATATGGATATGGATGATGTGGATATTGAGAATGTGTAGGATGTGGACATGGATATGGTGGATGCTCCATATCCACATCCACATCCTACACATCATCCATATCCACATCATCCGTATTCATATCCTCCACACCCTTCATAACCATATCCACGTCCACATCCTCCATATCCACATCCTCCAAACCCGTAGTTGATAGAATATGATAGATCCTTCTGGAACACCCTAGTTACCTCCATTTCTTAGAGGATGATGTAAGCTTATTCGTTCTGAATATACCCATTTAGATAAAAAAAAAATGGCAAAGAACTGTTTTTTTTCTTCAACAATAGAAGAAAACTTGTGATTCTACAATAGAAGAGAAAGCTTAATATAATAAGTGAGGATAGATAGAAAATAACCTTATATGGTTTAACAGTTTCCCATTTTGGTTAACAACATAATTTACTGAAGAGGTTCAATTGATGGATTTTAGGAAATTCGCCATTTTGAAAAAAAGGAATGTATTTAGGGGAGAGGATTTAGGAAGAAGGATCAATGTCATGAAGATATTTGAGGGCAAGAATTACTAATTTCTTGATTTAATACTGAATACTAAAAGAAAGAGGAACCCAAACACAGATGAATGAAAGAGTCGATTAATCAGTTTCCCATTTTGGTGAAAAAGTCGATTAATCAGTTCTTAAGAACAAGATCGATCCCACAAGGACTAGTATTTGATTACTTATTCTTACTTCAATAATAAAAATGCAAAGCTTTAAACAATTGATTTGTTTATGAATGAGTGGAGAGCTAGGATTTTGGATCCATTAGCTATCTCATATGAACCATTGAGCAAACATTTTGTGTAATGACAATTAACATAAGAAGGTGATTTTCATCAACAAAGTTGTAACTTTGGCCAAAAATCACTAAATCTACTTTAACTACAATTAGGTTGATGCTTGGTTAGGAAAAATTCCTAATTATAATTAAAGGTTTTAAGTACTATAAAAACCAAGGTTAAGTCATACCCTAAACCACGAAGCTGCATTATCCAGCTAGGGAATACGATTAACCAAAATGTTGTGTTGAAGATAAAACAATGGTTTCATAAGCTTACTTGGTCAGGTTTCATAATTCAACTTCTCTATTCAATTACTTGATTAGGTTTCTCAAATAAAGATAAAACAATGGTTTTTTTTAATTCTTTTGCTAACTTCTTAAAACACAAATAATAATACTCATTGAAGATTCATATCTAATTAGGCTAAGTTCACCTCCATCCCATGTAGATTTAGCTAATGATTGAGCTAAAACATGTAAGCATCGTGGGAATGGAATTAGAGAAACTCATTCTCAAATAGGCCTAATACATCCCAAGCCCCTCCAAGTTGTCCAAAAACTACAAATGGCCCCCTAAACTTCAAGATGTTACAACTAACCCATTCTCAAATAAGCCTAAGAAATTCAATATAATAGTACTTGAGAACACAAGGAGAATACAAAATGAAGTCTAGCTTTGCAAGGTCTAAACTATGGATTAGTTTAACTCTTGCAACACTAAGAAAGAACTAGAAATGAAATAAACAAAATAACTTCTAAGAACAAATGAAACCGAAATCTAAAGAGAATGGAAATGAGCAAGAAACAGTGTGTAGAACTAACTAGCAAAGGTCTCTATTTATAGGACTTCTGGGACTCCTATTTACATAAAAACCACCAAAAATATGTCTCCATAGTCTTTAATGTTATTGCCTTATCTTGCCATAATTGATTTGGAATTGAATAAAGAAGGTTTTGAGTCTTTTTCCTAGCCTCCTTTTCTTGCCATAATTGACTTGGAACTAAATAGGGAAGGTTTTGGAGTCTTTTTGGGCAGATCTATTATTTCCTTCTAATTATTGAATCACATATATCTTGTTGAGCATCTCTGTCCAAATCATCGAGCAGCCACTTAAGGTCGACATCCCATGTTTGACTTTTAATGCACTTGTCGACTGCTGAATCACATCTCTATACAGTTTTCTCACATTTCTGCATTTTAATCCCAAAAACCTTTGAAATTACTTATAATTCTAATCAAGATGAGAACCAGGAAAAATACATTTAAAATTATGAAGAAACAATCACAAAAGACTTGAAAATAACATAAAATAATGACTTAAAATATTATATAAAATGGTGATAAGAGTGGGACCACATGGCACAATTGTTGGTCCTGTGTGATTAGTTCCAAGGAGGGTTAGGAACTAATATAACTTTTTCGTTTTAATTATGCTGACTTAATCCAATTCTTTGAGTTTTACAACTCAGTTTTGGTCAGCGCGGCCGAGTGAGCCGTAAGACGGCTTTAGTCAGATACTGACTAGAACTGTTTTACTTGTAAGTTGGGAAATGACACTTTTGTGGTTAGCTTCCAACTCAACACTCTGATTTACTCAGTGCCAGCTTAAACAATTTATATACTGAGTAAATATAGCAAGCAACACATACAGATATATATTGAAAGAGAGTTAAAAATTACTCAGCACGACTTATCCTGGTTCGGCCTCTCCGCCTACGTCCGTTCCCTAGAATCCCTCCGGGCTTTTTAAATCCAATACTGAGCTCTTTAAAGGTAGAGCACAAACCGTTTACAAAGCAGTTGAATATGCAAGAGTACCGTCCTCTATTCGTCTACTCAACTCCTACTAAGTGCTATAACCGAACACCTAGATTTCTCAACCACTGAGTACTTAAAACCGAGTACTCAACACAACTCTCTGAATTTTACAATTGATACAAACTTGTTCTTTTTCAGACAAAGAACACTTTAGATGATTACCAAATCAATCTAGCTTTTACATAAAAATGGAAATTTGGTGTAAGATCTTTTTCTTGTTTTGATGTGCTTTTGTATGTATGATTTTATTCTCTTGTGTTTCGGCAATCGGCAAAGGATCCAAGAAGTGTACTTGTCCTTTTATAGTTGAAACCTGAAGGCACAATCATTTGAATCCGGAATTATCTGTTGGATTCAAACGGCTCCTTCCGGTGACATGTTCTGGTCAGCTTCAGATTTGCAGGCCAATCTTGTCGTCTGAATTCCACAGTCGCCAGGCTTGTCTTCTTCTTGCAAGTTTTTGTCTTCTTGTGCCAGTTCATCTTTTAGCTAATGAACAGTTGACCCATACGTCTTGAAACTGTATCCATGCATAATTCCAAGGCTTCTGAATTGGTTCAGATAGTTGTCGGATCTTGTCTTTTATCAAACGGATCATTCGCGCTGTCCTAAAGATTACTCAGCTTGACTTTGATAGCTGTTGTCTTTGATTGTTTCCAATTCCGATACTGAGTTCCCTTTTACTCAGCTTCCATGGTTAGCTTCGTTTTGCAAGATATAGTTCCCAATAAGACTTCTCTACTTTTGATACTGAGTTGTGTTCCACTCAGCTTCGTTGATTAGCTTGATCATTAAGCTTCTGTTCTGAAGATGACTTATCTTCTATTATACTGAGTTGCACTCCACTCAGCTTGTGTTGTGTTCTCATGCTGACTTCGTCCTGTCTTACTCTTTACTTCTATTTTCATTTAAATTTATACTCAACATTGAACAAATATATTAGTACAATTAAATCAAAACACTTAAATTTAATTGCCCCTTAATCATGGATTAACTTAAATAATTTTGTCAAATCAAAATCATGTGGAAAGGTGTTTCCACAACCTCCCCCATTTTGATGTTGGCAAAATATTTAATTGATGGAACTCAACATTGAGATTCCCCATGATTGAAATTCTTTTTATGCTTCTGAAGTTACTCCCCCGTAAGGGTTGTATCTATTGACTTAACTTAACTCTAAACCTTCTAAGATTTAATCGAGTAAAATTAAGACATGCTTATACTGACTTAGTTCAATTCTAGACCTTCCAAGATCTAATTCAGATAAGCCTAGGTCAGCTTTCAGAAGAGGTCAATGTGTGGAACATGTTTTTACTCAGTTTTGATACGTGGTCAGTTTGGTATCAAAGTTATGGGAAAAATTATCAGAGCAGATGTATCAAGGCTAATGTGTACTGAGTATATTCCTTTTTCTTTTGTTTGTTTGTTCAATTAAGACAGATCAGCACAAAGCACAATACATAAGTAAACATCACATAAGATTAGCCAATTTGAATAAGGGATGCATAAGTTTATAGATGGTCAGCAAGACAAAATACACAAAATAAGGAAAATTACAAGTCAAGAACTAAAACTAGCAAATCTAGCCAAACTATTTCTTCCTGTTGACTTGAGCTTGGTTAGCTAGTCCTTTGCCTTTGGTGTTTTGTTGCTGACTAGTTCCAGCGGCAGACTGAGTTCTATCTTTCTCCCCCATTGTGCCAGCATCAGATGTGGGAGGAGTAAATGTCTCACGAAGAACGGCACGAGTGAGCTTGGCAGAGTATGCTTGAAGTTGACTTGTACTCTCCCGAAGACCGTCGAAGACAGCCATGCCATCGTCCAGAGTGGCCGAGGGGATCCGAATGTTGGCACTGAGCATACTGAGAAGATATTCTTGGGACTTCATAGCATAAGCTTAATGATACATCTTGAGCAAAGCCGAATCATAGAACTGACGTTGAGCATTGGTAGTTCGCACATGTTTAAGTGTGGCTTGAGAGTACTGCAGAATCTCATTCGTCTTTACGTGGTCAGTTTCCATTTCTTCCTTACTCAAGTTGAGTAGACGGACAACCTCATTGATTTGTTCAATGGAACATTAGGAGGAAGAGGAGATTAACTCGCGAGTTCTAGTCTGCTCAGTATTTAGCTAGGTGAAGAGTTGATGAACCTCAGTGGAGGTTGCATACATTGAGTTCACAGCTGATAAGTTGTTGAGTTGACCCTGAAGAGAGTTCATATGATTCACCATTGTCAGCTGGAGTTCAGCCAGCTTTATGATAGATTCCTTCTTGGGTTGTTGAGATTGAAGAGATGTCATGACACTCAGTAGATCCTTGAGACCCTTGATTTCAGTCAAAAGTTGAGTGACAGAAGAAAGTTGAGTTGGCTTAACATGAACAGACCCAGCGGCTTCGGCATTGGATTGATGAATATCCTGAAGTAAGGCTTCAGTTGAATCAATGATTCTGCGTCCCGACTCAGTAGCATGCAAGTAAGCATAGGATTCATCATTTTGAGGCCCAGATGCCGGAATATTAGTAGCACCGGATGGAGGAGGTGTCTGGTGCTGTCCAGAAGCAGATGTGCCAACGAGGTCATCGGCTGGACTTTTATTCTGAGTACCAGTGAGAACTGACTAGTTAGCATTCTGCGTTGAAGGATTTGGAAGAGGTTGATTGGCAGAGTTATTTACTTGCTCAGTGTCAGGCTGAAGCTGACTGGATGCGGAAGGTTGAGGAAGTTCAGAGTTGACCTGAGCAGGATTTTCCTGTGCTAACTCGGTGTCTTGAGTAGCAGGAACTTTGAGCATTTGCTCGGCATAAACTAGACCTTGAGGAGCTTTAGGATCGGCATGTTCCTTAGCTTGAGAAATAGAGGCTTGCTTTTTCATGAGTTTTCTCGGAGAAGGCTCAGTGGCATTTGAGAAGAATTTGAATTGAAGTTTGGTAAGGTCAATAATAGGATCCCGTAGTGGAGAATCATCCAGAAGGTCAACGACTGGAGATTTTTGAGCCTTTCTCTTGAGCCGTTTGCCTGTTCGAGTCTTTGGAGGAGAGGGATCAGCAAGAATAGAGTCAAGAGACTCAGAAAATTAGTTTAGCCCTAGGTCAGCATGGGCTTTCTCTATTGCCTCAGTTTGCTCTTCAACCTGCTCAACATTAACTGTTTTTATTTGCTCAGCAGCCACTGTCTCCTCAGCATCAAACTGACCTCCGAGATCACCCAACTCTTCTTCTTGGTCAGTAGGTGTTTTCTCGAGATCAATTTCCTGACTTCTTATAAAGTGCGAGTCTTCAGAGATGACGAAGTCGAGAGGGGGTGCATCAATAGGGTTCAACCCAAAGGATTTCTTCTTCTTCCTCAGAGGTGTCTCTGGAGTATCCTCTTTTGCTTCTTCCTCAGGCACAACCGACCTTTTCCCTATGGATGTAGGTTCATCCTGACCTTGCTCAGCATCAGCTTTCTTTCCTTTTGACACAATCCGAAGCTTCTTTGGAGCTGAGTTGATGTCTTTAGCGGCTTGGTCAGGTTTCTGCTTTTTATCCTACCGAGTACGGTCAGCAGGTTTTACCACTTTCTTCCCCTTGTTGGTCAGCACATCATGTGCTTCTTCAACTGCGGCTCCCTTACCTTTCTTGGGTACGATGGGTTGGTCGTAGGCCAAGCCGAACAGTATACCAGCTGAAATCTTCGTACCCCAGACGTTGATTTCCTCTACTAAGCTCACTCGGTAGTCTTTTAGGATTGTGGTAATTAGTGAGCCTAACCTAAGGGTGCCAGTACTTCATTGGAAAGCACCGATGAGAAAAACTGGCATGTTGAGTGGCTGGTAGGTCAGCATGTGCTAGATAAAGCACTGCTCGAAGTTAGACGTGGAGGATGTGGCGTTGATCTTGGGAAAGATGAAATTGGTCAGGATGTAGTGGGCCATCTTCTGATTTTGACCCATAGATGTGCTTGCGATCTCTCCTTTGTGGGACTTAGGTTGACAGAACTCAACTGGATACTCGATTTTGCTGTGGTCATTCGTAGTTCTGAGTTTGGTTCCGCTATTGGTCAGTTTGAGCAGTTTAGCGAGATAGGGAGGATTGACAAAGATTTCTTTCCCCTTGACATTGGTGACCATGTAGTCCCTGTCATCATCAGCGGTTCTCAGATTGGCGTAAAATTCCTTTACCAATTCTGGGTAGGTAACTTCTCGAATAGAAAATAGCTCGGTCCAACCATTTTTAGAGATCCATTCACAGAAGGGTTTTTCAGCTTTTACAAATCCCTCAGAGAACCAGCGGGAATGGTCGACCTTGTATCCTCTGACACTGTTGTAGACCAGTGAGTAGGTTCTTTCCATTGGTTTCTTCCCCTTATCCTTTTTCTGTTTCTTTTTCGAAGAGGTTGCAAGGTCAGCTTGGGGGCTCTTACTCGGAGTTTGGTCATGTTGACCGTGTTCTTGAGACTTGGTGGGAGTCTCGACGTATTCCTGCTGAGCAGAAGATGGAGGGTTTTCATCAGAGTGATTGTAGTCGTAATCGGCTCCGAAGATATTCTGAGAATCTGACATGATTTTCAGAGATTTTTGAGAGGTTTGAGAATTCTAGAGAGAGAGAGATTGATTGCCAGAAATTTCAAGTGTAAAGAGGTAGAAGTGGGAATTCATCCACTATTTATAGGGGTGTCGAATTGATCTAAATCGTTGAGGTGGCGGTTTGACCTCGAGATAATCAACCGACAATGATTCTGGCATTTATGACAAAATCGGTGCATGTGTTTTCTAATTATTGTGCTTACATCATCCTAGGTGGCTATTTAATACGCGTGCCAACATTAATTATGCAACGGATCTTTACTCAGCGTTAGGAATTTTAAACGTTTGAAATTTTGAGTAGTCAGTTTTACGTAGAGAATTATTCGTGTGCTTAGTAACTCAGCTTAAGATAATCACTCAGTATGTAAGTCTACTCAGCATGAAGTGATTTTATACTATGTGTGACTCAGCATGCAATAGTTACTAATTTAGCACAAATCACTCAACATGGTAATCACTCCACATTCAATTTAAACATAGAATTTCATTGGAGAGGATTAGACATACCGATAGCTTCCTTGAGTATGTTGAATTGCTCACGAGCCAAAGTCTTCGTAAAGATATCTGCAAGCTATTCATCGGTTGGAACATAGGTCAGCTTGATCTCACCCTTGACTACATGATCTTTGATGAAGTGATGCCTTATGCTAACATGCTACATCCTGATGTGTTGGATTGGATTTTTAGATAGGTCAATGGCACTCTTGTTGTCGCATTTGACCTCTATTGTTTCTGTTTTGACTCCATAATCCTCTAGCTGTTGCTTAATCCATAGGACCTGGTCCACACAGCTTCCAGCAGCAATGTACTCAGCTTCAGTTGTAGACAGGGCCACTGACGATTGCTTCTTACTGAACCAAGATACTAGATAGCTTCCTAGGAAATGACATCCTCCTGAAGTGCTCTTACATTCTAGCTTATCTCGTCCATAGTCAGCGTCAGTGTATCCAATGAGTGTGAAGTCATTTGTATTTGGATACCATAAACCTGCATTAACTGAGCTCTGCAAATATCTGAAAATTCTTTTTACAGCTATAAGGTGAGATTCTCTGGGGTCAGCTTGATATCTTGTGCAATAACATACTGAGTACTGAATGTCAGGCCTACTAGCAGTAAGATAGAGTAAAGAGCCAATCATACCTCGATATAATTTGCTATCTACTGACTTACCTTTTTCATCAGCACACATGACAGTGTCAGTACCCATTGGGGTAGATATGGGCTTACATTCTTCCATATCGAATTTCTTTAACATTTCTTTGGCGTACTTGGACTGACTAATGAAGATGCCGTTCTTCCCTTGCTTGATTTGAAGACCAATGAAGAAGTTGAGTTCGCCCATCATAGACATCTCGAACTCAGTTTGCATCTGTTTACTAAATTCTTTGCACATAGATTCGTCAGTAGCACCAAAGATTATATCATCTACGTAAATTTGTGCCATCAGGGTATTTTTACCCTTTTTCTTAATGAACAAGGTTGTGTCAGCTTTGCCTCTGACATAATTCCTGGTCAGCAGGAAATTGGTCAACCTCTTGTACTAAGCACGTGGTGCTTGTTTCAGGCCGTACAGGGCCTTCTTGAGTTTATAAACGTGGTTTGGAAGTTTTGGATCTTCAAACCCTGGAGGCTGACTAACATATACCTCTTCGTTTATAAAGCCATTAAGAAATGCACTTTTAACATCCATTTGATATAGTTTAAAGTTCATATAGCTGGCATATGCACACAATATTCGTATAGCCTCTAACCTAGCAACAGGTGCAAAGGTCTCACCGTAGTCAATGCCTTCTTGCTGACTATAGCCTTAGGCTACAAGTCGGGCTTTGTTTTTACTACATTTCCATGCTCATCTAGTTTGTTTCTAAAGACCCACTTAGTTCCTATGGTCTTTTGATTCCTAGGTTTAGGTACGAAATCTCATACCTCATTTCTTTTGAATTGATCAAGCTCCTCTTGCAGAGCATTGATCCAATGTTCGTCGTGCTCAGCTTCTGAGAAGTTCTTTAGCTCATGTACTGAGACGAATGCAACATTTCCGAGATACTTTCTAAGCTGATCTCTTGTCATCAGCTTGTTGTCAGCAGCATCAAGAATGGACTTCTCCGAATGTCCTCTTGGAATTTTTATTTCTTTGGGTAATGTTGAGTTGTCTGGAATAGGTGTTTCTACAATATCTGCAGGAGTAGATTGGTCAGCAAAGGTAATTTCGGTTTCATTTTTACCTTTGGCCAGCCCTTGTACTGATGACTCAACGGCTCCTATTTGGTCAGCGGAAGCTGAGCTTGGTTCATCTTTGGCGGACTGAGTTGTCTTTCCTGCAAGGTTAGTTTCATCGAACTCGATATGGACAGACTCTTCTACAACTTGAGTTCGTTTATTATACACCCTATATGCTTTACTGTTAGTTGAGTACCCTAAAAAGATCACTTTGTCAGCTTTAACATCAAATTTTGCAAGGTTATCTTGTATTGAATATAAAACATTTACACCCAAAGGCACGAAAGTAGCCAATGTTGGGCTTTCGTCCTTTCCAAAGTTCATAAGGGGTTTTCTTGAGTATAGGTCTAACTAAAGCCCTATTCAGTATGTAGCATGCTGTGTGGACAGCTTCACCCCAGAAATACTTTGGAAGCCTATTTTCCCTCAGCATTGTCCTAGCGATTTCAACTATTGTTCTGTTCTTCCTTTCAATAACCCCATTTTGTTGAGGTGTCCTAGGAGCAGAAAAGTTATGGTCAATGCCACTGATTTCACAGAATTCGTCAAACTGTTGGTTTTTGAATTCTCTGCCATTATCACTTCTAATATGAGCTACTCTTAGGTCTTTGTCATTTTCAAGCTTTTTAATCAATGTTGTGAACATCTCAAATGTTTCATCCTTGCTACTCAGCAAGATGATCCAAGTATACCGAGAGAAATCAACTACAATGACTAAGGAAAATTTCTTACCGTCCAAGCTGAGTGGTTGGACTGGTCCGAAAAGGTTCAAATGTAGTAATTCCAATGATCTCTTGGTTGAGACAATGTTTTTACTTTGAAAAGACTTTTTCGTTTGTTTACCTTGCTGACAAGCATTACATAATTGATCTTTTTCAAATTTTAATTTGGGCAATCCCTCAACTAGTTGCTTTCTAGCTAATTTGGCAAGAAGGTCCAAGCTTGCATGACCAAGTCTCCTATGCCATAGCCAGGAGTTATCCTCTTTAGATATTAAGCATATATTTTTGGAAAACTGTTTTTCTAAACTCAACATATATACATTTCAACACAAGGGGCAGTTAAAATCAAATCGTTTGTTTTTCCCTCGAGTATCCGACATTGAGTGGCGTCAAATACAACCTTTCTACCGCTATCACACAGCTGAGCTACGCTCAGTAGGTTATATTTGAGACCTTTAACTAAGGAGACTGACTCAATAGTAGGGTTACCTTCGATAGTACCTGAACCTACTATCTTACCCTTTTTATTGTCTCCAAAGCTTACGTTTCCACCTCGTTTAAGCTCAAGTGTGATGAAGTGAGTTTCATCACCAGTCATGTGCCTCGAGCATGTGCTGTCAATATACCACAGTTTTGATTTCTCCACGCATCTCAGGCTCACCTGCATTTTAAACTATTCATCTTTAGGTACCCAATTCTTATTGGGTCTTCATTTGTTAGTGTGAATAGGTGAAGTATCATATTTTATCTTGTGACGACATACTTTTATAGTGTGGCCTTGTTTACCACAGAAGTCACAATAAGTTACCATTTTGGGGTGACTTCATTTTTTGTCAGCACCATTGTGCTGAGCATGCCAACATACCTTAGTAGTATGACCTTTCTTTCCGCAGAAGTCACATTGGACAATCCGCCGATTATACCAACACACATCTATTGTGTGTCCTCTTTTCCCACAACCGTCACACTGAGTGGACTGTCTATGCTGACCAGTACCTGAGTACTCAACGTGGGATTTATTTTTAGTTGAACCTTTTATTTGGTTCTGTAGGGTTGTGACATCCTTTCTCAGTTTCTTTGAATCTGGTTGGACTTCCGAGACAAACTTGTGCATAATTTCTATGTTGTCATGCAAAGTTGAGTTGTCTTGGAGAAGATATCGAAGGTCACTAAGTTTGACCTCTTCAATCTCGTCACAGCGCCTGCTGAGTGCTTTTATTTTTTTATTACACTTTTTAGTCAGTGTATATAGATCACTTAAGGCGTTTATCATTTCATTCCTAAGCAAGTGTAAGGATTTTACCTCATTGGGGTGTTCCTCTTGTTCTGAATCCTCTGAAAGGTCAGCTTTCTCAGATCGAGTGTGGTCAGCAGCGTCATCAGCCATGAAACAGATGTTTGCCGACTCAATGGCTTCAGCTTCTGATGATGTTGAGTCATCGTTGTCACTCCATGTGGCCACCATTGCCTTTTTGCTTCCCTTCTTTTCTTTCTTTGGATTAGGGCAGCTTGACTTAATGTGCCCAGTTTGATGGCACTCGAAGCATGTGACGGGCTTAGAGCTGTCCTTTTTGTATCTATTGTCACTGGACTCAACTTTGTACCTGTCGCTTCTTTTGTATGGCCTTTTGTTGTTCCTGTCATTCTTTCTGAACAACTTCTTCATTTTTCTTATAAACATGGCCATCTCCTCATCATCTGATGAGTTAGCTTTGGTTGAGTCAGCTTTCATGACAAGAGATTTCTGCTTCTTGTCCTTTGACTTCTCTTTTGCTTCGAAGTTTTTCATAGAGATCTCATGAGTTAGCAGAGATCCGATCAGCTCGTCATACTTGTACGTGGTCAAGTCTTAAGCTTCCTCCACCGCTGTCTTCTTAGCTTGCCAGCTTTTAGGAAGGCTTCTCAATATTTTCTTCACCTGTTCCTCTTCGTTGAAGTTCTTTCCGAGCCTCTTGAGCTCATTTATAATGTTGGTGAACCTTGAGTTCATTTCCGAGATGTCTTCATTTTCATTCATCTCCAACATTTCATACAGTCTCATATGTTGGTTCACTTTGGACTCCTTGACATTGCTTGTGCCTTCATAGGTCACCTCCAGCTTTTTCCATATCTCCTGCGCTGACTCACAACCTGAGATTTTATTATACTCTGCAGCATCTAAAGCACAGTGAAGCATATTGATAGCCGAAGCATTGTTTTGTAATTTCTTAAAGTCATCTTCTGACCACTCAGTTTCACTCTTAACAACTTTCTCATTGTTAACAGTTTTATAAGGTACGTATGGACCTTGAACTATTGCAAGCCATGCACTCATGTTCGTGGCTTGAATAAAGTTCTTCATCCTATTCTTCCAGAACATATAATTTGATCCAAAGAATAGCGGAGGCTGACTAATTGATAATCCCTCGGGGAGTATCTGTGTTGTTTGGTTCCCTGGAAGGAAACGAGTGCTGTTCTCAGCCATTTATCGGGATCAGCTCAAGATAGTTATACCTTTGAGTAGTGAGCTTTTTGGCTCTGATACCACTTGTTGGTCCCGTGTGATTAGTTCCAAGGGGGGTTAGGAACTAATATAACTTTTTCGTTTTAATTATGCTGACTTAATCCAATTCTTTGAGTTTCACAACTTAGTTTTGGTCAGCGCGACCGAGTGAGGCGTAAGACGGCTTTAATTAGATACTGACTAGAACTGTTTTACTTGTGAGTTGGGAAATGACACTTTTGTGGTCAGGTTCCAACTCAGCACTCTGATTTACTCAGTGTAAGCTTAAACAATTTATATACTGAGTAAATATAGCAAGCAACATATACAAATATATATTGAAAGAGAGTTAGAAATTACTCAGCACGACTTATCTTGGTTCGGCCTCTCCGCCTACGTCTAGTCCCCATAATCCCTCCGGGCTTTTTAAATCCAATACTGAGCTCTTTAAAGGTAGAGCACAAACCATTTACAAGGCAGTTGAATATGCAAGAGTATTGTCCTCTATTCGCCTACTCAACTCCTACTAAGTGCTATAACCGAACACCTAGATTTCTCAACCACTGAGTACTTAAAACTGAGTACTCAGCACAACTCTTTGAATTTTACAATTGATACAAAATTGTTCTTTTTCAGACAAAGAACACTTTAGATGATTACAAAATCAATCTAGCTTTTACACAGAAATGGAAATTTGGTGTAAGATCTTTTCCTTGTTTTGATGTGCTTTTGTATGTATGCTTTTATTCTCTTGTGTTTCGGCAATCGGCAAAGGATCCAAGAAGTGTACTTGTCCTTTTATAGTTGAATCCTGAAGGCACAATCATTTGAATCCGGAATTATCCATTGGATTCAAACGGCTCCTTCCGGCGACATGTTCTGGTCAGCTTCAGATTTGCAGGCCAATGATAGGGGTATTTTACCCCTATCTTTTAGCGTGATTTACGGGATGATTTTGGATAAAATAAGTAAGTTTAATTATAAAAATAAAAGTATTTTGAATAAATAAAGAAATAAAAATAAATCTCGCACTTTTAGTTTAAATCCGTCGTTTTTGATTAATTTAAGAAATAAAATCGTCAAGCTAACTCGGCTCCTAAAGTGTTGTATTTCAGGTACAAGAAATGAGCAAGAATCTACCCAATACGCGGGGCGTAAAAACCCCTATGCGGGGCGTGAAACATGGTGCCAGAAATAATTGCCTTATCCGCAAGCACCATGTGGAATTGACTCAGCATACGCGGGGCGTATGACACTCTACGCGGGGCGTATGACATTTGTCGGCAATAATTGGCCTAATCGTGAAAGTCAGACTGCATTGTCCCCCTTGGTCAACCACCTATACGCGGGGCGTACCACTCTTTACGCGGGGCGTATAAGACAGTTCTTTAATGCAAAAGATCAGGGACACATTTACGCGGGGCGTAATCCATCTACGCACGGCGTAAAACACTCCAATTCCAACAATAAACTTCAGAAACGCAAACACGCGGGGCGTACTTCAGCTACGCAGGGCGTGTTTGGGACAAATAGACAAGGAATTGGTCCACACGCAGGAGATTTCTGACGGAATGGGCATCTACGCGGGGCGTACACCTATCTACGCGGGGCGTATCATGGGTTTTCTGCACTAAATAATGTTGCTCCATGCTTGTACTTTATGAAATTACCAAATTGCCCTTACTTGATGTGTATAAATAGATAGCTCTCCAACTCCAAAAGACACCAATTACATGCTAGAGAGCTAGACTATACTCTTTTCTTTTCTTGTAATTTAGATTCAAGTTTGTTGTAGTTAAACTCTCCCCCTCGAGAGCTTTTTCGGTTGCTCCGACGTTCCACCGAAATCCCGCTCCATCATTCATCACCAAGCTCAAGAGTTCCACCTCTACGACCTAGGAGACGGCCTTGAGTCCGGTTAGCTAGTTCCAAGGGCGGATTCTCCCTTTTTACTTGCTAATTAGCTTGTACTCTTCCTATGTACTAGGCGTGGTTGTATTTCACCTATACACTTTTCATATTTATAATTTATGATTCGTAATCTCTATTTCCCTTTACGTGTTGATGTTTATTGCTTGTTTTGACATTGATAATTGACTATTGTGTAGGAGCACGCGATTACCGCCGCCATCCGGGCTATCTTTAGGGAATTATATAGGTGTTGCCTTACCGGGATTGACAAACCGGAAACCGTAGGAATTGACAAACCACGGAACTTATGGGCCCTAATTTCTAGTTCCCCCGCATTAGACACGCCTTGACTAGGAATCACGTAGTCTAAGCACTTCACGGGTCAGTCTTACTGTACTTAGTCATATTTGCAAGAATAAACCATTTTCCGTATACATTTAGAGTCGTTATTTATCGTAGTTATAACTTATCATACACATCCCACTTCATAGAGTTTTAGCTACACAAACCTGTGTCGCCAATAGCTAGGAATAGTGTGTAATTGTGTCTTACTTTACCCCAAAGTAATCATCGCTTAAATAACATACGAAACCGAGTAGTCTAATACTTGTAATTATAAATCCCGTGGATTCGATACCCGGTCTTAACCGGATTATTACTTGATACGACGGGGTACACTTGCCCCTAAGTAGTCGTGACGTCTAGTGAATTTAGAGCATTTATAAAGATAAAATCCATAGTCCCGTAGCTCACACACATCACAACAACATCCGTATAAACACACACGCTAGACGGCGCCCATCAAGTTTTTGGCGCCGTTGCCGGGGATTTATAATTTCCTACAATATTAGACAAAAACGTTTCATAGTTAGTTTGAGCATTCTTTTTGTATAAAGTGTTTATATATACATTGGCTAACATTATTCTTTTGTTAATAAATCTTTAATTATTTACTTTATGCACACCCGCTCTAAGAGTGATTCTCTCGTACCTATTGATTTTGAAATTGAACGAACTCTTTATAGGTTACGAAGAGAGAAGATGGCAAACCCCAACGTTGAAGTTAACCAGCCTAACGGAAACCCAAGGCCACATGTAAACAATGTCCGGGGGGCTAACGACACGCGTTCGATGATGGAGATCCTTGCACCGCATCGTCCCCAAAACCGTAACGGCATTGTCGCCCCCACATTTCCGGCCAACACATATGAGATTAAGACCGGGATGATCCAACTCATTCAACAATGCGGTCAATTTGGAGGGGAACTCCACGAGAACCCCAATGAACATTTAGACAAGTTTCTTATGTGTGCCGACACCTCTCGGCAAAATGGTGTTCATGTTGAGGCTGTAAGACTAAAATTGTTTCCCTTCTCGTTGACAGGGCAAGCGTTGGAGTGGCTGCACTCTTTGGAGGCAGGATCTATCACATCGTGGGAAGAACTTGAAAAGGAGTTCCTCTCTTACTACTTCCCACCGTCCAAAACAGTCAAGCTGCGGACCGACATCACATCTTTTAGGCAGCTGGAATGCGAGGCCCTTCACGCGGCTTGGGCTCGGTTTCGGAAGTTGCTCCGAAACTGCCCCCACCATGACATCCCAAAGCATGATTTAGTAAGTACTTTCTATCATGGTCTAACACCGACTAATCGTGCAACTGTTGATTCCGCTGCAGGTGGGGATCTGTTTCGAAAGTCGGCTAGCGAGGCCTACGAGCTCATTCATGAGCTCGCTAGGAAGAGCGTGCAATGGCAGGAGGAACGGCTTGTCGTCCCATCGCGGCACCAGACATTCGCCATAGAGAAAGAGGCTCCAAAAAGCTCTATGGCAGAAATGAACAAGAAGCTTGACTCGTTAATCGCCCAACTGAGCCTCAACAAAGGTGTACAAGTCCTGATGTGCACTCACTGTGGTGGGGACCATGATGCATTCAACTGTCAAATCGGTAGCCCGTTCGCCGGTGATACCGAAAATGTAAGTTTCATAGGAGGTAACCCAAGGTATAATTCTCATTCAAACTCCTATTCCCACCACAACAATAATAATAATGGCGGATGGAGGCCTCGGTATCAACACCCGAACCTATCTTATGGCAACAATAACAATGTGTTGAGGCCCCCATCCGGCTTTGAGCAAGAGTTTCGGGAACATGGGCTCGGGCAACCACAAGCCACGTCCGGGAATCAAAACGCCCCATCCTCTAACAATATGCATGACCAATCGGTCACGTCTTTGTTAAAGGATATATTAACCCGTCTTTCCGATAGTGAGGTATTTTGCAGGGACCTTAGCCGCCAGGTGGCCCACCTAAACCGTCAACAACAAGAGAGGCCACTAGGAACCCTCCCGGCAAATACCGAACAAAATCCGCGGGGAAAGAACCGGGAGTCCGGGCACGTGGTGACCCTCCTCAACAATAGGAGTTCGGACCCGTCTAGCTCCAGCTCGGAAGTCTTACACTAAGCCGCCACAATGAGAGAGTCGAGCTGCATCGACTTAAAACGTAGCATCGGTTTGAATACCTCGAACCATTTGTATATATGTAACATAAACATTGTTTCTTCTTTTGTGCCTAACGTTGGTTTTATTTTTATTTCTTTTTCCTCTCTGTTATTACCTTCTTCCATTTTCTTTTATAAAAAAAAAATCAAAAGAAAAACAAATCCCACGATAATCCAAAAATTTTACAAAATACGCGGGGCGTACAAACTACTACGCCCCGCGTAACTATATCTCTGCCGTTTCCTTTGATAATAAAACACGTTACGCACGGCGTAGCTACAACTACGCCCCGCGTATGTTTTCCCTTCCGTAATAAATGCCTCATAAAGGACACGCGGGGCGTACCACATGGTACGCCGCGCGTATCCTCGGGGAGTTGTGAATCACAACTCCCCATGGCAACTCCCTCTTCCCTCAAACTTCCCATCACTCACCTTCCCCATACACCCTTTTCCACTTCCACACTCCACCTCCCTCTCCATCCAATCAACTTCCATCCTTCTAAATTCAAATTCTTAACTTCCCCCCCCCCCACAATAAATTTTCATTAACTACATCCTTAATTTTAAACAAAAAAATTAAAAAAGAGTCATAATTAAAAATCATAAGATCAATTAAAACCATTAAACATTCATAAATTCTCCCTTAAAAAAAATCGCAAAAAGTGCTTCATCTTCCGTCCCATACGCGGGGCGTACCCATATTTACGCCCCGCGTCCGCACCATTTTTTGTCCTAAAAAAGGAACAGGAGGGCCAATACGCGTGGCGTAACCACAATTACGCCGCGTGTACCTCCATAATTTTGCATAAAATAACGTCAGGGAGAGGGATACGCGTGGCGTGGCCCCTTCACGCCCCGCGTACCCCTCTGGGAATCCGAGTTATTCTTGGATTCCCCACCCCTCTCCTATAAATAACCTCTCATTCTCCCTCTTCTTTCCTCACTCCTCTCACCACCCATTCCCCCATCCTTCCTCAAGTCTTCCCATTTCTCCTCTTCACCATGACCCGAAGCAAACGCGCCGCCACTAACACCCCCCTCGACCAACAAATGCAAGCTCGCCGAGCTCGCTCCTCCCGTTCTTCCCAGTCCACGCAAGCACAACAACCACCATCACCCGACCGGGAAGATACTCCTCCGCTTACCCGCCTCTACCGGGCACCTTTCCACCTTCTCAACGAGGAGGAAGCCCTCCGGTACGAGGCCCTCTGTGCCGCCACTGTCATGGAACTCCCATACATTCCCCGCAGCGTGCTTGATCAACATGATTTGGGCACGCCTTTTGAAGCCCATCTTCGTGCCCTTGGGTGGTATGACATGTATAGCACCGAATACCATGTCTATCCATCTTTGGTCGTCGAGTTCTTCACCACCCTAACCTCCAATAATGTACCCGGGGCCGCCCTCTTTAATTTTCGCCTCCAAAACCGCCCTTTCACCATTGACACCCAATGGCTCTACAACCACTTCACTCACCAAGTGGAGCCGTGTGTTGCCCATTGGCCCGACGGTGTCTCCGCCTCCGACTTTTGGACCTCGATTACCGGATCCAGCGAATACCATGTCTCTAACCTCCACCCGACTTGTATTCGTGACCCCATTCTCCAATTGCTTCACCGCTTCATCTCCTTCTACTTTACGGGGAAGTCGGAGTCCACCAAGGTCAACAAACATGAGCTGTTGGCCCTATACTGTTGCGCAAATGGGCTCACCTACGACCTTGCCTACCATGTAGCTCTTCACCTCCGTGCCACGCCTATCCGGAAACGGGCCAAACTCGGGTTTGGTCACCTCATCACCATCTTCGCCCTCGGCTCTGCCAACATTGAGCACCTTCCACGTCTTGTGCCTCGGCCCATAGACAAAAACGCCTTTAGATCCTTGACTACTCCTGCTTCCGGTCCGGGTGAAACTTCGGGGGCTGCTAACTCCGATGTGGGAGGGGATTCGGACCCCGATTTGGGTCTCAATTTCAGTCCCCCACCACTTCACGATTTCAACGCCATTTACGCACGGTTGGATATCCTCGAGGACAACCAACGTCGTAATCGAGCCCATTTTGACACCCGCCTTGATACCCTTGAGGCACAACAACGGGAAAACCGAGCTCATCTCGACACTCGGTTCGACGCCCTCACCGCCTCCTTCGCTTCATACTTCAACCTCCATGGCAATCCGCCCCCATCTCAACCTTAGCTCCTTTTTCCTTTTGTGTTTTCTTTCTTTTCCTTTGTTTTAGTATTTTGGTGTTTCTTGTATTTTCTATTATTAATATATTAGTACTTTTCGCTTCTGTTTCGTGTTGTTTCTTCCTTCTTTTACTGCTTGCGATAAAACTACGCGGGGCGTACCCCATAACACGCCCCGCGTCCCTTCGTTTTTCCTATTAATAAAGGGGCCAGAAACTAAAATACACGGGGCGTCTCTTCCTGCGCCCCGTGCATTTGAGTCTCTGCCCAACAATTACCCAAAATATATTGGTCACGCGGAGCGTCCCTGTGGGCACGCCCCGCGTAACCTCTGACCCCTAAAGGTCTTCTTTTTCTTACTTTTTCCCTTTATTTTTGTTTTTGTTTTTGTTTTCATTACTTTTTGCGACGCCCTTGGAATAGGCGTCATTTTAAATCACGCGGAGGGACGTGCAACCCCGCACTAAACGTTTGTTTTGCACTACCAAAAACAAAAATAAAAATAAAATAAACAACAAAATAATTAAACTAATTTATTGTTTCCCTTAAATTCTCCCGACACGCTACCTCTCCTTCGGAAATTAATTAAAGTTCCGTTATTTATCACCCAAAAATAAAAGTGTTGGAACATAAAGGAATGATTCAACTAAGAAATTTTAGTCTTGATTTTGAAGTCATGGAATTTGTACAAAGATTAGGTTAGTACTAAACTAAGACATTGAATCTTAACCCAATTGGCATCTCCATAATGAACCTTAAAAAGGCAATAAAAACGGCATGTTCGAGACTCTAGCGAAAACTCGATAGTACATAGTTTAAAACCCGAATCTTTGTGAGGTACTTTTGAGCCTAAAAGAGTTCGTACGAGAACTCAAATTCCTTCACAATTTTTCGAGAGCTTTGACTTCACTCGATTCATAGAATTTGCATCTAATACCGGGTTAAGTACACTTATTTTTGGTAAAAAGGCAATAGATGATAAACCGAACCCACTTAGGCTAATTCTCCTTAATTCATTTTTCTCATTTTTCATTAACCATTAGGAAAACCCCTTGAGCCTATTTAACCAACTTTTTTTGTTAATACCCTTTTAACAATTAACCCTTTTTCCTCTTGTTCAAATACCGACAAAATCAATTTGCGCCTAAATCACTCGAAAAAGTCACGGCCTTAACAAACAAGCATCAAAAGCCTTCAAAACATTGTTCTTGTGCCTCTATCAAAACAAAAAGGCATTCTCAAGCTCCACCCGATCAATTTTGAAGTATACTTTGTAAAAATTGCTAAGGCCGAAATAAACAAACACGGTGCAACCACAAAACGGTATTTTCGAACTTGAGTGTCTTTGAACTAACCACTAAAAAGCCACCCATATTACAACCCCCCTCCGGGTTCATTTTTAATATTGCCTAACCACTATGTAGGAGGAAAAACCCGGATGACAATGCAAATTCGACATGACCTCGAGTAAGTGCAAAGAAGAGCGATAAAATACAAACCCACCAAAAACATTGAGCGCAAGAGTGAAATCCCTTGGTGAGGTACTATCGGGCTCTCAAAAGATAATCAACCCCCGTTAATATTGCCTATTAAATCTTGATCATGGAGGTTTCGAACGAGTTTTTGTACTCAATTGTCGGCGTAGGCACTTACCGAAACCTTTGTACAAAACCATAACTTTGGAATCCCGCACTTAGCAAAACCAACCTTCGGTTTGTTTCTTAATTTTCTCAATCCCTTGTCTTTCGATTTCTTTTACTTGAGGACAAGTAAAACTTTAAAGTCCGAGGAGGTTTGATAGGGGTATTTTACCCCTATCTTTTAGCGTGATTTACGGGATGATTTTGGATAAAATAAGTAAGTTTAATTATAAAAATAAAAGTATTTTAAATAAATAAAGAAATAAAAATAAATCTCGCACTTTTAGTTTAAATCCGTCGTTTTTGATTAATTTAAGAAATAAAATCGTCAAGCTAACTTGGCTCCTAAAGTGTTGTATTTCAGGTACAAGAAATGAGCAAGAATCTACCCAATACGCGGGGCGTAAAAACCCCTACGCGGGGCGTGAAACATGGTGCCAGAAATAATTGTCTTATCCGCAAGCACCATGTGGAATTGACTCAGCATACGCGGGGCGTATGACACTCTACGCGGGGCGTATGACATTTGTCGGCAATAATTGGCCTAATCGTGAAAGTCAGACTGCATTGTCCCCCTTGGTCAACCACCTATACGCGGGGCGTACCACTCTTTACGCGGGGCGTATAAGACAGTTCTTTAATGCAAAAGATCAGGGACACATTTACGCGGGGCGTAATCCATCTACGCACGGCGTAAAACACTCCAATTCCAACAATAAACTTCAGAAACGCAAACACGCGGGGCGTACTTCAGCTACGCAGGGCGTGTTTGGGACAAATAGATAAAGAATTGGTCCACACGCAGGAGATTTCTGACGGAATGGGCATCTACGCGGGGCGTACACCTATCTACGCGGGGCGTATCATGGGTTTTCTGCACTAAATAATGTTGCTCCATGCTTGTACTTTGTGAAATTACCAAATTGCCCTTGATGTGTATAAATAGATAGCTCTCCAACTCCAAAAGACACCAATTACATGCTAGAGAGCTAGACTATACTCTTTTCTTTTCTTGTAATTTAGATTCAAGTTTGTTGTAGTTAAACTCTCCCCCTCGAGAGCTTGTTCGGTTGCTCCGACGTTCCACCGAAATCCCGCTCCATCATTCATCACCAAGCTCGAGAGTTCCACCTCTATGACCTAGGAGACGGCCTTGAGTCTGGTTAGCTAGTTCCAAGGGCGGATTCTCCCTTTTTACTTGCTAATTAGCTTGTACTCTTCCTATGTACTAGGCGTGGTTGTATTTCATCTATACACTTTTCATATTTATAATTTATGATTCGTAATCTCTATTTCCCTTTACGTGTTGATGTTTATTGCTTGTTTTGACATTGATAATTGACTATTGTGTAGGAGCACGCGATTACCGCCGCCATCCGGGCTATCTTTAGGGAATTATATAGGTGTTGCCTTACCGGGATTGACAAACCGAAAACCGTAGGAATTGACAAACCCCGGAACTTACGGGCCCTAATTTCTAGTTCCCCCGCATTAGACACGCCTTGACTAGGAATCACGTAGTCTAAGCACTTCACGGGTCGGTCTTACTGTACTTAGTCATCTTTGCAAGAATAAACCATTTTCCGTATACATTTAGAGTCGTTATTTATCTTAGTTATAACTTATCATACACATCCCACTTCATAGAGTTTTAGCTACACAAACCTGTGTCGCCAATAGCTAGGAATAGTGTGTAATTGTGTCTTACTTTACCCCAAAGTAATCATCGCTTAAATAACATACGAAATCGAGTAGTCTAATACTTGTAATTATAAATCCCGTGGATTCGATACCCGGTCTTAACCGGATTATTACTTGATACGACGGGGTACACTTGCCCCTAAGTAGTCGTGACGTCTAGTGAATTTAGAGCATTTATAAAGATAAAATCCATAGTCCCGTAGCTCACACACATCACAACAACATCCGTATAAACACACACGCTAGACTCGCGGCGCATCAGCCAATCATGTCGTCTGAATTCCACAGTCGTCAGGCTTGTCTTCTTCTTGCAGGTTTTGTCTTCTTATGCCAGTTCGTCTTTTAGCTAACGCACAGTTGACCCATGCATCTCGAAACTGTATCCATGCATAATTCCAAGGCTTCTGAATTGGTACAGACAGTTGTCGGATCTTGTCTTTTATCAAACGGATCAATCGCGCTGTCCTGAAGATTACTCAGCTTGACTTTGATAGCCGTTGCCTATGATTGTTACAATTCCGATACTGAGTTCCCTTTTACTCAGCTTCCATGGTCAGCTTCATTTTATAAGATATAGTTCCCAAGAAGACTTCTCTACTTTTGATACTGAGTTGCGTTCCACTCAGCTTCATTGATTAGCTTGATCTTTAAGCTTCTGTTCTGAAGATGACTTATCTTCTATTATGCTGAGTTGCACTCCACTCAGCTTGTGCTGTGTTCTCATGCTGACTTCGTCCTGTCTTACTCTTTACTTCTATTTTCATTTATATTTATACTCAACATTGAACAAACATATTAGTACAATTAAATCAAAACACTTAAATTTAATTATTCATTAATCATGGACTAACTTAAATAATTTTGTCAAATCAAAATCATGTGTAATGGTGTTTCAACAACAATTTCAAATATTAAAGGGTAAATTTCAAATAAAACCCATGTGGTTTCACTAGGTTGGTAGCCGACTCACACATACCCTGGTCAATTATTGGCAATTTTAATTCAGTCTGAGGGGCATGCTTGCCGAGAATTTATAGCATGTCTTTACACTTATAATTATATCTAAAGGGAAATAAAGTAGACAAGCCTAGGCACAGAGGAAATATAAAATTTTATCAATTTTATCTATTTTCCTTTATTCAAGATCCGTTAATCATTATTACATATAAAGAAGGGAAAAGTACAAAAATAAACCTTGTGGCTTGACCCATTTTCGAACTGCACCTCCGTGGTTTAAAAGTTTGCAAAGTGGTACCATGTACTTCATTCCGTTAGCAAACACATACAAAATTGACTAACGGTGTTAAAAGTCAAAGGGAAAAGAGTTAATTTGGTCCTTATATTTACTTATTTTTATAAATTGACCCCCTTATTATCTAATTATCACAAACAAACCCCAAAATAAAAAATAAAAATCAAATATACCATCTTCTCCATCTCTCTTTAATTTTTTTCCCTTTTTCTTTCTCCTCTCTCTAAAAGTATTTTAAAGTATTCTTACATCACAAAGATTAATCAAATTCTAATCCTTGCCTCAACTGATACATTTAGTAAGTAGACAACCAGCAAAACCCAAATTAAGCACTTGCCAATGCTCTTTTATTGACTAACTAATTATACCTGCTAATCGAACCCATTACAATCATTCAAATAGTGATACTAAGCATCTGCAACTGGAATTAAAGAAAGCAAAAAATTGGAGAAAGTGAAGGCCGTAAGAGGCAAGATCAATTTACTGAAAATCCAGAAATTATAAGAAGAAGAGGAAAAGTTAGAAGGAAGTGATGGAGGGTGAAGAAGAAAGGTTAGAGAATCCATGGCGTAGGGTGTTTGATGCAACTTTTGTGGGTACATAACATATTTGTTTTGTTACGGAGAGATGATGATTTTGGATGGTGAGGAAAGGCTCTCTTTAGAATTTTCGTCAATTTCGTTGTGATGCAGAAAGGAGCACCATCACTTCTACAAACTTCTTTTACATGTTGGAGATATTTGTGTACACCAACTCATATGCTTTATTTTAGAGAGAGAAATTAAGAGAGAGGGAAGAAAAAGAAGGAAAAAAAATTAAAAAGAGATGGAGAAGATGGTATATTTGATTTTTATTTTTTATTTTGGATTTATTTGTGATAATTAGATAATAAGAGGGTCAATTTATAAAAATAAATAAATATAAGTACCAAATTAACTCTTTTCCCTTTGACTTTTAACACCGTTAGTCAATTTTGTATGAGTTTGCTAACGGAATGAAGTACATGGTACCACTTTGCAAACTTTTAAACCACGGGGGTGCAGTTCAAAAATGGGTCAAACCACAAGATTTATTTTTGTACTTTTCCCTATAAAGAAGGGATTAAACATATGTACATTGGTTCACTACCATTGTAAACAAAGTGTCCACGTGGATATCATGTCAATCACGAACAAAAACAAAATTAAAACGTTAATAATCAACACGAATTAAGAAACGAATGAACGGAAGAGATAATTTTTCGAATGAGAAACGAATTAAGTGTTAGGGGTGTATTTATAGTCTTTTTTATCTTTAATCCTAATCTCATTAGGTTTAGTTAATTAGAATACTAACCATATTAGGTTTTCTAATTAGATAGTAAAATGTATTTATCACGTATTATCCATATAAAATATAATTATATTTAATAAATATTATCTTAATCACATTAGAATATTTAATTAAGTTAGGATAATAATATAGATATATAATCGCATTATACTATCTAATTAACATTATCCCTTTAATTGATTTAACCATAAATATAATCTAATTACATTTATCTAAATAAATATGCATTCTTACTGGACAATATTTTCCAACAAATAGGGCTCTCCATGAAGATTGGATCCCTTGCGATCTCACTCTAGGTTAGGCGATTCAGAGCTTTCCACCGCCGCATACGCTAGTCCTCTCCCTGCTGGACGCCGCTTTTTCTCCGGTGAAGCGGTTAAAATGTGATCGCAAATCACGGATCGCCCTTCCGCAGTCGATATCTCTCTCTCCCGTCTCCTCCTCAGGCGACGGCGTCGGATACGACAGTAGGGTTTCTCGGAGGCGACAGTAATGGCAGCGGAATTTCCTAGAGGCGACGACGCCGGTCGGTACAGCAGCACGTCCTCGCACCTGATCGCACGACTTTCTCGTCCTCGCACCTCTTTTTCAATTAACCCCATTTTTATCCCCGTTTGATCGCCCTTCCACAATCGATCTCTCTCTCTCCGTCTCTTCATCAGGCGACGGCGACAGATACGGCAACAGAGTTTTCCGGAGGCGACGGTAACGGCAGTGGAATTTACTAGAGGAGACGGCGTCGGTCGGCACAGCAGCAGTTTCTGATCGCATGACTTTCCTTGAGTTTTTAACATTTCAAAATCAATTTGAGATAATTTAATTTACTTAGATAACTTAAGTTACTAGGGGTAATAACAATTGGGGATTAAGCTTTTAAAACAAACTGGTTGTAGAGACCTTTAGATCTCCCGATTTTTGTTCCTGCAATTTGAGGTTTGGGTACAGTCTTTGCCTATGGCTTCTAGTCCACTGGTTAGAGAGGTTCCCATCTCCTCTTCTGTGGATTACTTGGATAATTTTCTCAGTATTGGGGTTTTATTCAATCTTAAGGCTTCTGTTCTGCAGAAATCGGGATTGATCACGAATAAATCAAATTCTGGGGTTTTAGAAAGATCATTTGCAAAGGTTCTTGCTGGGAATTTGAATACGGAACCCATCTCATCTGCTGTGATCTCAGATATTGGAGGTCTTAGATCAGTAAGAACTAATCAGTCTGCTTACGATAGACGAGCTGCTATGATGAGGGCATCCGGTCCCTAAAGATTGAACCGGAGTTGAAGGATGGGACCCGTAGAAAGCTAACCGAGAAGGGGGAAGGAAAGGGCGAAGAACAGAGCACGCGGGGCGTGTCCGCTGGGACGCGAGGCGTGAAGGACTCGAAGTCGTGGGAACCATCCAGGAGGTCATACACGCGGGGCGTGTATGGCGAGACGCGGGACGTGGAGCCAACCTCGGATGAGAGTTCAGATCAGGAGGTCCAGTACGCGGGGCGTATGTCTCAAGACGCGGGGCGTATGTCTAAAGACGCGGGGCGTAAGAGTACCCAACAAGAACCACCAAGTTCAGGGACACATCCACGCGGGGCATGAGGTAGGACACGCGGGGCGTACCTGGGTTGGGAATACTTCCTCCCTAAGTTCTTCTTGTTGAGGACAAGATCTGCCACCTTCTTTATTACTGATTTGCCACTCTACTATTTACATCTTTGCCATTGAACTTATTTACCCTAATATCTATCTTTATACATTTCCTAATTTACCCCTAGGGATCCTTAATGGTTGGTAACCCTAGGGGTGACCTTTTAGTCTTTATCTTTGATTTAGAAGGAGTATATATTCTCCATCTTTTGTAATGTTGCTTAACTTTGATGAATATTATATTTTGAAGCCTCCATTGGAGCAAGGATTCATTCCTTTTTGGGTTTATTCAACCTTCAAGTTAAGCTTGAGAAGTTTGTAATCTTTGTTGGTTTAAGATTAAAACCTCCAGTCGATTTTAATCTACACCATGCTATGTGTTCGTCTTCTCTTATTGGTAGGCTAATTCTCAATAAGGAGACGCTCCATGGAAGGTCCCTGCTTTGAAGGAAACATTAACAAAGCTTTGGGGTTTGAAGAATCCCTGGCGCCTAATTTCTATTGGGAGAGGATTTTTCCACGTTGTTTTGGATTCTCAGGAGATTAAAAATCAGCTGCTTGCACGGGGAATTATTAATATTAAGTCGGGAACCTTTCGCTTGCAACCATGGACTCCGGACTTTGACCCTTATGCTGTGAAATCAACAAATGAGCAGGTTTGGGTTAGATTATACTCTCTTCCATGGGAATACTGGGATCCCCAAATTCTGTCAGATATTGCTAAGGGCATTGGCGGGCTTATCAGATTTGATAATACCACTCTTGAAGGTGAATTTGGGCATTATGTCAGGATGTTAGTTGATGTTGATTTGATTAATGATTTACCTATTAAATTGGGTATTGAATGGGAAGGTAAACAAATTTATTGATGTTGTGTATGAACGACTCTCAAGCTTTTGTAAAGTTTGTTCAAATATTGGTCCATGGCATATGATTGTAGGAAAAATATAAAACCAATTGGGGTTCGGAAGGAGCAAGAAAAAGCTTTAGAGGTTATGATCAGTGAAAGGAAGCGTGTCATGGTTTCACAGGATATGACACTGGGGAAAAAACAAACCATATGCAAAGTGTGGTTCCGGTTCAGCAGGTCACTTCTCGGATTATTTCTGAGCTTGGGCCTTCTGCTGCAGCTCAAACCCTAATGGAGGAGGTTGATTCGGCATTGCCTGGAAGTCCGCAGATCAGAATGGAAGATGAGATTATTTGCGATGATGCTGATCGGCCAGCATCTCCTGGGATGGATAATATTCTTTTTGTTTGTAAGGGTGTAGATTCAACGTCTGAATCATCTTCGTACACCAAATCATGGGCTGATATGGCAGAGGAGGAGGAAAATAGCTGGAACATTGTCAACGCTAAGAAAGGAAGGCGCAGGGAAAGAATAATGACAACAATGGAGAATTTTCCATCTCGCAAACCTCTGGTTCGTTTTAAATGATTGTTCTTTTTTGGAATTGTAGGGGTATCCAAAATAGGGATACCCAGGGTTACTTATATCGTTTATGTTTGCTTCATAAACCGGATTTTTTATGTTTGGCTGAGCCTATGGTGGAGTTCAACTCAGTGAGTGATGCCTTTTAGAGAAAACTTGGTTTTTCTTTGGTGGCCATGAATATCAGGGAGCTTCCTACTCTTTGGGTTTTTGTTAGGAGTAATTCATCTCTTACTTCTAGTATACATGTTCGGCATGATCAATATGTTATCTTGAGATTGTCGACTTTGAATACTTTTGTTTGTTTTGTTTATGGTAGTGTGTGGGCAAATCGTTGTGTCAACATGTTTGAGGATATTTTGGCTCATCAAAGTAGATTAAAAGGGAATTGGATTCTCATTGGCGATTTTAACGCGGTCCTTGGCTCTCATGAGAAATATGGTCGGCCTCCTGCTTCGCGACCTTATAGAGAGTTTCATGAGTTTATTGACTCGGGAATTTTTGTTGATCTTTCTGCGCAGGGGGCATTTTTTACGTGGTCTAATGGCAGAGCTGGTTCTGCGAGAGTCGAAAGTCGTCTTGATCGTGTTTTGCTATCTACTTTGTTCACGGATTTTTGGGATTCAGTTAGCTGTAATGCTTTACCGCGTCATCATTCTGATCATTGTCCTTTGTTGTTTAGATGTTCAAAGGGTAATCGTATTGCTTCTCGTTTTAGATTTCAATCTATGTGGAGTATGCTCCCGAGTATTAGGGAGGTTATTGCCAATTTTTGGAATGGGATTCATCATAGATTGCCTCCAATGCAATTCGTTGCTGGAATAAAGAAGTTTTTGGGGACATTGATATCAATATTAATGCTGCTGAATCTCAGTTGGCCCTGATTCAGGCGGATATTTTGGAAAATGGACACTCTTCTGATCTTCATCATGCTGAGCTTAATGCACATGCTCATCTTGATAATGTTCTGCGCCAAAAAGAGGCTTTCATGCATGACAAAAGCAGGGTTAAATGGCTAAAAGAGGGAGATCGGAACACTAGCTTCTTTCATCGTATGGCTTCTGCTCGCGCTGCGGCCTTTGGGATATCTGTCCTTCAAATTGGGGTTAAAAATGAGGATGCCCTGCCACATAATTATGATTTAGTTTATGATATTGTTCCTCGTATGGTCTCTGACTCGGATAATGAATCGCTAATTAAATGTCCGGATATGAATGAGGTTCGCTTGCCTGTTTTTGCGATGGATAAAGGCAGTTCGCCTGGACCTGATGGGTTTACTAGGGTTTTCTTTCAGACTTTTTGGGATATTTTTGGATCGGATGTCTTTGCTATGTTCAGAAGTTTTTTTTATGAGTGGTTTGATTTATCCTAGTTTGAGTTCAAGCATTATGGTCCTTATTCTGAAAATTGAGGGGGCGCTTTCTTTGGACCATTTTAGGCCCATTGCTATAAGCAACTTCAGCTATAAAATTATTGCAAAAATTTTGGCTAACAGGCTGGCTTTGGCTGCTTCCCGCATTATTTCACAGAATCAGTTTGGTTTCATTCCTGGAAGGAGTATTCATCAATGCATATCCCTGGCTTTAGAGGGCACTAATATGCTTCGGAAAAGATGCTTTGGCGGAAATTTGGCTTTAAAAGTGGATATCAAGAAAGCATTTGATACGATAAACTGGAATTTTTTATTGGCTGTAATGGATGCGTTTGGTTTTTCTTTGCAATTCAGGGATTGGATTTTAAACATTTTATCAGCTGCTCGGATATCAATTCTCAATAATGGTGTCATCAGTGGCTATTTGAAATGCTCCAGAGGGGTTAGACATGGTGGTTCGTTATCTCCTATTCTATTTGGAATTGCTGAGGACTTTCTTAGTCGCTGGCTTCTTCTTCTGAGTAAATTCTGTTATCACTAGGAGCTTTATTCATTCTTTTATTATTTACAAGTGGCCTGCTGCGTTGCTTCACCATATGACTAAAAGTATACAAAATTTTGTATGGTCTGGTTCAATTCGCTGTAGGAAGCTGGTAACGGTTCCTTGGAAAGTTTGTTGTCAAAATCTCAAAGATGGAGGGCTTGGCATCAAGGATTTGTTTCTTTTAAACAAAGATCTGACTGGGAAGATGGCTTGGGGCTTAATTCAGGACAGCTCACTCTATTTTAACTTGCTGAGAACCCGATTCTTAAACAAAGCGGGACAACCGCGTCAATTGGTTTTGAAGTCGTCTGTTTGGGCTTCGGTTAAGGGCATTTATTTGGAAATTTCGCAGCATTGTCTCTGGTGGATTGGTCAGAACTCGGTCTTAAACTTTTGGAATGGGGGATGGATGTGTCCATCACTGGCTGCTCAGGTTGGGTTAACTGCTCGACAACAACATTCTTGTTCTGATTCGGTTGAAAATTATCTAGATGGAGATAGTTGGAATAACCTTCATGTGCTTCCTTCTGACGTTGAGGGTAGGGTTCGATGCATTAAACGTGGGAAGAACATGGATGATAAATGCGTGTGGAAGCCTGTTGTGAGTGGGGTTCTTATTGTTAAATTTTTGTATGCTTGGCTTAAGGATCCGGTTGATCAGCAGCAATTGTGTCGTTTCCTTCGACATCTATGCGTTCCTCTTACACATTCGTTGGTCGCATGGCGTGCCTATCTCGGCTATTTGCCTACTCACGACAAGCTAAGATTTCGTGGTTGTATTATTGTCTCGCATTGTAGCTTATGTTTGTCTGATATAGAATCAATTGATCATCTTTTCGTCACTTGTCCGTTTGGTAGAATTATCTGGCAAGGTATTAGCTCGTTGTTTGGACGCCGGATCAACACAAGCTCGACACTTAAAGATCTCATAAGTGATGCCTTAGTTCAGCGCTTTAGCTCTCAAATTTCTGAATTATGGGCAGCTGCAATTGGGAATTCTATTTGGGCTTTGTGGATTACTCGGAATATATGCATTTTTTAGGATTCAAAACCAGAAACAGTAATGGTTTTAAGACGCATTTGGAGAGCTTTGAGAGAATCTTCTCACACGGGACGAGGTACTACTTGGAATTCGTTAGTGGAAACACAAATTTTGGGAGAGCTCGGGATTCCTAAAAGGTTGGCTAAAGGGCCACGAATCATTCTGGTTGTTTGGCAGCTTCCTCTGAGGGATTGGACAAAGATTAACATTGATGCCTCTGTATTGGGTTCCCTTGGACCGGCCGGATGTGGAGGAATAGAGGAAGGTACTCTTGTCATACTCAATTGCTGATATTGTAAAAGGTTTGAGGCTCTACCTTTAAAGAGCTCAGTAGAGGATTTGAAATCTCGGTAGTGTTCCAGGGACAGGACGTAGGCTTAGAAGAAGCCGAACCTGGATAAATCTGCTGAGTGAAGTATCTCTAAACCTTAACTCTTTATTTATATTGCTTGCTTAAAACAAACTAAAACTGACCAAGTAAAAGAGGTCAAGCTGAGTTGTGCGCTGCCAACGAATTAGTTCAGGAATAGACTCTAAGTGCTATTTCCTGACCTAAGCAACAAAACTGACCTAGTCACCAGTTGACTAAACCAGTGTCTTGTCGATTGATCAGCGCCGCTATCATATAATCTTTTCTCAGAGAAAAGAAATCTGCCCTAATCGTTTTAAAAGGTAAAATAGTTCCTAACCCCCCCCCCCTTGGAACTATACTTGCAAGCTTACAAGGGACCAACAAGTGGTATCAGAGCTCTAAAAGCTCATTACTAAAGGTCTAACAACCTTGAGTTGATCCATACCATGGGTGAAAACAGCACTCGGTTTCTCCCTGGAAACCAGACAACTCAGATATTACCTGAGGGTCTGTCCATTACTAGGCCTCCCCTATTCTTCGGGTCAAACTATACCTTTTGGAAGAATAGGATGAAGAACTTCATTCAAGCTACAAACATGAGTGCCTGGCTATCAATAGTCAAAGGCCCGTTTGTACCTGTGAAAGTTGTTGCTGGCCAGTCAGTTATTAAAGCTGAGGTTGAATGGACAGAGGATGATCTTAAGAAGCTTCAAAACCATGCTTCAGCTATCAATATGCTTCACTGTGCGCTCGATTCTGCAGAATATAGCAAAATCTCAAGTTGTGAGTCGGCACAAGAGATCTGGAAGAAGCTGGAAGTCACCTACGAGGGAACAAACAAAGTAAAAGAATCCAAGGTGAATCAGCAGATGAGACTGTACGAGCTGTTCGAGATGAACAATGATGAGGGCATTTCAGACATGAACGCAAGGTTCACAAACATCATTAATGAGCTCAAGAGACTTGGGAAAATCTTCACTGAGGAAGAACAAGTCAAAAAGATACTCAGGAGTCTTTCAAAAGACTGGCAAGCAAAGAAGATAGCAGTTGAGGAAGCTCAGGACTTAACCACCTACAAATATGACGAACTCATCGGTTCACTGCTGACCCATGAGATATCCATGAAAAACTTTGAGGTGAAGAAAAAATCTTATGACAAGAAGCAGAAGTCACTTGTCATGAAGGCTGACTCCACTGACGGGAGTTCAACTGATGATGAGGAGATGGCCATGTTCACAAGAAAGAAGAAGGCAATGGTGGCCACTTGGAGCGATAGTGATGAATCTTCATCAACAGAAACTGAGGCCACCGAGTCAGCAAAGATATGTTTCATGGCTGACGAACTTGCTGAGCCATGCATCTCTGAGCATGCTGACCAATCTGATGAGTCAGATAATGAAGAGCAATCTAATGAGGTAATCTCTCTCTCTCAACTCAGAAATGAAATGGGTAACTCCCTGAGTGATCTGTATACACTTGTAAAAAAGTGTAACAAGAAGATTAAAGCACTCAGCCGGCGCTGTGATGAGGTGGAAGAGGTCAAACTGAGTGACCTCAGATACCTTCTTCAAGACAACTCAGTTTTGCATGAAAATATGAAAGTCATTCATGAGTCTGTCTCTGAAGTCCAGTCAGTTTCAAAGAAACTGAGGAAGGATGTCACAACCATTCAGAATCAATTAAAGGTTCCAAACAAAAACACTTTTCCTCTGAGAACTCAGTATCAAGGTACTCAGTACCAAGATACTCAGCAGAGACGAAGTCCCCAGTGAAGAGTCCAATGTGACTTTTGTGGGAAGTTAGGACACACCACTAAGGTGTGCTGGCACGCTCAGCACTGAGGTGCTGACAAGTCAGTTAAGAATCCTAAACAGAAGGTCAGTTGTGACTTCTGTGGAAAAAGTGGCCATACTATCAATATATACCGCCACAAAATAAAATATGATGCTTTACCTGTTGAACCTAACAAGTCAGGACCAAAAAAGAATTGGGTACCTAAAAGAAACTGATCACAATGCAGGTAAGCCTGAGATGTGCCGAGAAGTAAAAAATGTGGTATATTGACAGCGCATGCTCAAGGCATATGACGGGTGATGAAACTCAATTCATCACGTTCGAACGTAAACGAGGAGGAAGTGTAAGTTTTGGAGACAACAAAAAGGGTAAGATAGTTGGATCAGGCACTGTTGGAGGTAATCCCACTATTGAATCTGTCTCCCTAGTCAGCGGACTCAAATATAACTTACTCAGCGTAGCTCAGCTATGTGATAATGGGAGAAAAGTTATATTTGACAACACTGGATGTAAAATATATGAGGGAAAAACAAATGAGTTAATCTTAACTGCCCCTCGGATAGACAATGTCTTCATGCTGAACCTAGAAAAGAAGTTTTCAAAAACTGTATGCTTAGTTACAAAGGAAGAAAATTCCTGGATATGGCACAGGAGACTTGGTCATGTAAGCATGGACCTCCTGGCCAAATTAGCAAGAAAGCAATTGGTTGAGGGACTGCCTGAACTTAAATTTCAAAAAGATCAACTATGCCATGCTTGCCAAGCTGGAAAACAAACCAAACAATCTTTTCATAGTAAAAACATTGTCTCAACTAAACGTCCGTTAGAGTTACTACACTTGGATCTCTTCGGTCTAGTCCAGCCGCTGAGTCTGGGTGGAAGAAGGTTTTCCTTGGTTATTGTAGATGATTTCTCTCGGTACACATGGGTTATCCTGCTGACCAGTAAGGATGAGACCTTTGAGACATTTTCAAACTTGGTTAGAAAAATTGAAAATGAGAAAGACCTAAAATTAGCTCATATCCGTAGTGATAACGGTGGAGAATTCAAAAACCAAAAGTTTGTTGAATTCTGTGAAGCCAGCGGCATTGACCACAATTTCTCTGCTCCTAGAACGCCTCAGCAAAATGGGGTTGTTGAAAGGAAGAACAGAACTCTGGTTGAGATTGCCAGGACAATGCTGGATGAGCATAGGCTTCCAAAGTATTTTTGGGGAGAAGCTGTTAACACAGCATGCTATATTCTGAATAGGGCTCTAGTTAGACCTATACTTAAGAAAACCCCTTATGAACTTTGGAAAGGACGAAAGCCCAACATTGGTTACTTTCGTGCCTTTGGCTGTAGATGTTTTATTCTGAATACCAAAGATAGCTTAGCCAAATTTGATAAAAAAAGCTGATGAGGCTATCTTTCTAGGCTACTCAACAAACAGCAAAGCATACAGAGTTTTTAATAACAGAACTCAAGTATTAGAAGAATCTATACATGTGCAATTCGATGAAACTGACCCTGCAGGAAGATACCAGCCGCTGATAGAAGATGAACCAAACTCAGCACCTGCTGATCAAGAACCAGCTACTGAGTCCTTCACAAAACGGCTGACCAAGAGTAAGAGTGAACCTAAAATTACTTTCACTGACCAATCTACTTCTGCAGAGAATGTTGAAACACAGAAAGAACAAGACACAAATCTACCCAAGGAGATAAGAGTCCCAAGAGGGCATTCAGAAAATGCAATTCTTGACTCAGCTGGAAATACGCTGATGACAAGAAATCAACTAAGGAAGTATCTCGGCAATGTAGCTTTTGTCTCAGTACAGGAGCCGAAGAACTTTGCCGAAGCTGAGCATGACGAATTCTGGATGAATGCCATGCAAGATGAACTCAATCAATTCAGGAGGAATAATGTATGGGAGCTAGTGCCACATCCTAGGAGCCAAAAGACCATTGGAACGAGATGGGTCTTCAGGAACAAGCTGGATGAACAAGGAAACGTAGTCAGAAACAAGGCAAGACTTGTAGCTCAGGGCTACAGTCAGCAAGAAGGTATTGACTATGGTGAGACCTTTGCCCCAGTGGCAAGGCTAGAAGCAATTAGGATTTTATGCGCATATGCATCATATATGAATTTTAAACTGTTTCAAATGGATGTTAAAAGTGCATTTCTTAATGGAGTAATAAACGAGGAGGTCTATGTCAATCAGCCTCTAGGGTTTGAGGATTCTAAGTTCCCAAACCACGTTTACAAACTCAAAAAGGCTCTGTATGGCCTCAAGCAAGCACCACGTGCTTGGTATGAGAGGCTGACCAACTTCTTACTGACTAGAAATTATGTCAGGGGTCAAGCTGATACAACCTTATTCATTAAGAGAAAGGGTAAAGATACCTTGCTGGCACAAATATATGTAGATGACATTATATTTGGTGCTACTAATGAATCTATGTGCAAGGAATTTAGCAAACAAATGCAGACTGAATTCGAAATGTCAATGATGGGAGAACTCAACTTCTTCCTCGGACTTCAAATTAAGCAAGGAAAGAATGGCATATTCATCAGTCAGGCTAAATATGCCAAGGAGATATTGAAGAAATATGAACTAGAACATTGTAAGCCAATATCCACTCCTATGGGCACTGACACTGTCCTCTGTGCTGATGAAAATGGTAAGTCAGTAGACAGCAAGTTATACCGAGGTATGATTGGCTCTTTACTTTACTTAACAGCAAGTAGGCCGGACATTCAGTTCTCAGTATGTTATTGCGCTAGATATCAAGCTAATCCTAAGGAATCCCATTACATAGCTGTAAAAAGGATCCTTAGATATTTGCAAAGCTCAGTAAATGCAGGTTTGTGGTATCCAAATACTCATGACTTTACACTCATCGGATACACTGACGCTGACTATGGACGAGACAAGCTGGAAAGAAAAATCACCTCTAGAGGATGCCATTTCCTAGGAAGCTGTCTTGTATCTTGGTTCAGCAAGAAGCAGGCGTCAGTAGCCCTATCCAAAACTGAAGCTGAGTACATTGTTGCTGGAAACTGTGTTGCTCAAGTCCTATGGATTAAGCAACAGCTTGAAGATTATGGTGTTCAAACAAAGACAATTGAAGTCAAATGCGACAACAAAAGTGCAATTGACCTTTCAAAGAACCCAATCCAGCACAGCAGAATGAAGCATGTCAGCATAAGGCATCACTTCATCAGAGATCATGTACTCAAGAAAGAAATTAAGCTGACTTTTGTGCCAACAGATGAGCAGCTTGCTGATATCTTTACAAAGCCTCTAGCACGAGAGCAATTTAGCATACTGAGAGAAGCAATTGGTATGTTTAATCCTCTTCAGTAAATTCCTGTGCTAAATGAATATTGAATGCTGAGTGAATTACATGCTGAATGATTTATTGTTTGCTGAGTATGTCATTGAAACTGACTGAATATACAATACTGAGTAAACCTGCACACTGAGTAAATTAGTTTAGAACTTGAACTTAAAACCATCCTTAAATAATGCACTGACCACTCAGAATATCAAACGCTTGACATTCTAAATACTGAGTGATTAATCCGTTAGCATAAATTCCAAGCACGCGTATAACCTAGGATGACGTATTCATCGTAATGTGTCATAAATGCCAGGATCCTTGTCGGTACATGATCCCAAGGCAAAACTGACACATGGATTTGGTTAAGATCCACACCGTTCAACTCGTCTAGAAATAAATGCACACTGAGTAAGTTATCTCATGCCAAGTAACTAAACCTCTATAACTATCCATTGAACAAAACTGACTACTCAGAATACGAAACGTTCATACCATCAAATGCTGAGTAAAAGTAAGTATTTGCATTTAATGCTATCACACGCGCAAATGACACCTGTACTGCGCATGCGCCGAATATATCTTAAATGTGTCATAAGTGTCAGGGTTTCTGCCGATTGGACAACCTAAGGGCAAAACCGACTTAAACTCAAACGGAACCCTAGATTAAAGTCTATAAATAGTGGGTATCTCCCCTCTACTTGTTCTTTACGCGTACTGAACTTTAAAAAAGCTTCAAAATTTTCCTTTAGCACCTAAGGCTTTCAAAACTTCTAAAATGTCTTTCAACAAAAGTACTTTCTCTTCAACCCTCAAATCCTCTGATCAGGCTGGTCCTTCAACTAGCATGATAAGAAGGATGATCAAGGTACATTCTTGGGCCAAGAATCAAGAAGTGCTAAGGAGCCGATATTTTCATTCCAGTTTCGTCTCCTCTGAGAAACCATTCTGTGAATGGATTGAAAAGAACAAATGGAAAGGTCTCTTCTCTCTTTCCGAACAAACCTATCCTACAATAGTGAGAGAATTCTACTCCAACCTGCATGTTGATGCGGATGACTCCGACTACTTAGAGACCACAGTTAAAGGTCAAAAGATTGTGATAACTCCTGATTATCTAGCAACTCTGCTAGAAATACCAAACACAGGAATACAATTCAGGACAACAAAGGAGCCGATACCAAAAGCCATCGTAGACAAGATGAAGGGGTTTTGTAAACCCAAAGATTACAAAGGAGAAGTACCCAGCACCTGCATGGGTAAAAATCAGAAGATGGTCCACTTCATACTGACCAACTTCATCTTTCCTAAACTCAGCTCTCCCTCATCCGCCTCCAACTTTGAACAATGTTTCATCTGGCATATGCTGACCAGCACTCCATTCAATCTTCCTGTCTTTTTGGTCGGAGCTTTTCAACGAAGTGGAAGGAAGCTCCGTTTGGGCTCTCTCATTACAAAGATAATACAGGACAAGAATATAGAGACTGTAAGTGAAATAAATTCATCAGGAAATGTTATCACTGCACGTCTGCTGAATGGACTATCACACAGTCAACCCTTAAAAGGATATGACGGAAATGGAACCGCTGAGGTGGAAGATACTATGGCTGAGCAATCCATTGGAGAAATGGAAAATCTAATAGATCTGGATGATATTATAGATGATGTTATGGCTGAAGCTGCTCACACCGTTGAGGGTACAGAACCGACCAATGAACCTCAAAATGAGTATACTTCTACTGAGCCATCTGAGACTGCTCAAGCTGAGAAGAAGAAGAAAAAGGGAACCTGCTCGAAGGATATTCGTACTGTCCCAAGAAAGGTAAGGCTAATGGAACGCAACAAACAGAAAGCTGATCAGGACATAGCTGAGTCAGCTCAGAAGAAAATGAGAACAGAAGAAGAAACTGTCGCTGAGCCCAACATTACTCAAGGGAGGTCTCCACAAAAACAAGCCTCTGTTCCTCAAAGTGAGAAACAAGCCAAAACCCCTGCGAGTCCAAAAGAAGCTCAACTCCCACCTCAAACTCAAAGCAACTCAGCACCTGAAGTCAACACACCTCGTAGTCCTGTTGCTACACAAGGCACTCAGTGCGAGCCCACTCCTGCCAAATTTGCACACCTAGGTGCTACTGAATCAGGACGGCGTGTCATTGCCTCAGCTAACACTCTGCTTCAAGAACAAGCTCATCCTCCACCAATCCATGACCAGTCCTCTCATCCATCTGTAACTCACCATATTCTGCGTGAAATCCATGACTTGATCAACCACTTCTCTTCGGTTCAGACGCAACAACCAACACAAGCTCAAATGACCAAAATGACCGAACTCATGTTGACTATGGTCAATCACATGAATTCTTTGGAGGGTCAAATTCGTCTGCTGCAAGAACAGGCCAAGTCTCCTGCCCCTACCGTCAATTTGCCTACTGCTGATGCTGGCAAAACGGGGGAGAAAAGTGGCAACTAAGGAGAATGAACTCTAAGTTAGAAACTAGAGAGTTAGAAGTTAGGAAGAAGAATTTTTTTTATGCCTTGTCTTTATCCTTCTTCTATTTTAAAAATTCAATATGCCTAACTTCTGTTATTTTTGGGATACTTGCATGCTGAGTATAAATGTTTGAACTTGTCAAATATAAACCATTGAACAAATAATTTACTCAGCGCTCTGTCACTATACATTACTTCCGCTAAATACTGAGTAAAATAGAATATGTCCCATAAGCTGACCTATACCTGAAAACTGATCTTAGACTTATTCAATTAAACCTTAGAATGTTTAGAATAAAACTAAGTCAGTAGTGCTACCCTTACGGGGGAGTTTACTAAATGATATAAGGTCAACTATCATGGGGGAGCTCATACTGAGTTCCTTGCTGAATAGTTTTGCCAATATCAAAATGGGGGAGTTTGTTGAAACACCTTTCCACATAATTTTGATTTGACAAAATTGTTTTAAGTATAAATTAGAATACATATTCTAAACACACTAAGTTTAATGCTTTGATTTATTCTACTAATGTGTTTGTTCAATGTTGAGTATAAATGTTATAAGTCATAAGGATTGGAAGGCCCAAGCCCAATATGGAAGCCAAGGCCCAAGTCAAACAACTCAGTAAACTCGGCCCGCGTATGTCAAGACGTTGTCGTTTTGGACAAAAACGCAACTCAGCAAAACGGAAGAATCTAGAAGACCTTCGGGAACAACTTCACAATGAAGCTGCTGAGTAGTCTCGACAAAGCGTACAAGACAGCAGACTGGCAAGGAAAACTTCCAGACAAAGTGTTTCCTCCTTTGGCAAAGTTCAGACGACACAGTATGCTGTCCAGTTGACTTTACCATAAAAGGAGAGACCATCTGCTGTGCTGACCGAGGACAGAAGATACACGATTGTGATTGGCCGAGAGTTCTGTGCAAGTCAGGATGACAACGACACTTAGCCGTTTCCCTCCAACGGTTATTTCGAAATTCGAAATGACCGAATGACCAGACGCCTCTATAAATAGTGCCATCACAAGCTTCACAATATATAGAACTTGATCAAGCCATTACGCTGTCCAAATCTCTACAAGTTCTGCAAGCAAGAAGCAAAGCAAAGTTCTTACACTACATTTTCATATCTGTGTAAAAGTCTAGAGTGATTGTAAAATCGTCTAAAGTGTCTTAGCACATCTTTGTATTAGGACAAAAACACTTATCATTTCTAGAGATAGAAAGGAGAGGCTGAGTACTCGGTTTTAAGTACTCAGCGGAGAGATTAGGATTGAGTAGAAGTATAGAGGAAGGTACTCTTGTCATACTCAATTGCTGATATTGTAAAAGGTTTGAGGCTCTACCTTTAAAGAGCTCAGTAGAGGATTTGAAATCTCGGAAGTGTTCCGGGGACAGGACGTAGGCTTAGAAGAAGCCGAACCTGGATAAATCTGCTGAGTGAAGTATCTCTAAACCTTAACTCTTTATTTATATTGCTTGCTTAAAACAAACTAAAACTGACCAAGTAAAAGAGGTCAAGCTGAGTTGTGCGCTGCCAACGAATTAGTTCAGGAATAGACTCTAAGTGTTATTTCCTGACCTAAGCAACGAAACTGACCTAGTCACTAGTTGACTAAACCAGTGTCTTGTCGATTGATCAGCGCCGCTGTCATATAATCTTTTCTCAGAGAAAAGAAATCAGCCCTAATCGTTTTAAAAGGTAAAATAGTTCCTAACCCCCCCCCCCCCCCCTTGGAACTATACTTGCAACCTTACAAGGGACCAACAGAGTTGCCCTAGTAAATTCTGTTATCACTAGGAGCTTTATTCATTCTTTTATTATTTACAAGTGGCCTGCTGCGTTGCTTCGCCATATGACTAAAAGTATACAAAATTTTGTATGGTCTGGTTCAATTCGCTGTAGGAAGCTGGTAACGGTTCCTTGGAAAGTTTGTTGTCAAAATCTCAAAGATGGAGGGCTTGGCATCAAGGATTTGTTTCTTTTAAACAAAGATCTGACCGCGTCAATTGGTTTTGAACTCGTCTGTTTGGGCTTCGGTTAAGGGCATTTATTTGGAAATTTCGCAGCATTGTCTCTGGTGGATTGGTCAGAACTCGGTCTTAAACTTTTGGAACGGGGGATGGATGTGTCCATCACTGGCTGCTCAGGTTGGGTTAACTGCTCGACAACAACGTTTTTGTTCTGATTCGGTTGAAAATTATCTAGATGGAGATAGTTGGAATAACCTTCATGTGCTTCCTTCTGACGTTGAGGGTAGGGTTCGATGCATTAAACGTGGAAAGAACATGGATGATAAATGCGTGTGGAAGCCTATTGTGAGTGGGGTTCTTACTGTTAAATTTTTATATGCTTGGCTTAAGGATCCGGTTGATCAGCAGCAATTGTGTCGTTTCCTTCGACATCTGTGCGTTCCTCTTACACATTCGTTGGTCGCATGGCGTGCCTATCTCGGCTATTTGCCTACTCACGACAAGCTAAGATTTCGTGGTTGTATTATTGTCTCGCATTGTAGCTTATGTTTGTCTGATATAGAATCAATTGATCATCTTTTCGTCACTTGTCCGTTTGGTAGAATTATCTGGCAAGGTATTAGCTCGTTGTTTGGACGCCGGATCAACACAAGCTCGACACTTAAAGATCTCATAAGTGATGCCTTAGTTCAGCGCTTTAGCTCTCAAATTTCTGAATTATGGGCAGCTGCAATTGGGAATTCTATTTGGGCTTTGTGGATTACTCGGAATATATGCATTTTTTAGGATTCAAAACCGGAAACAGTAATGGTTTTAAGACGCATTTGGAGAGCTTTGAGAGAATCTTCTCACACGGGACGAGGTACTACTTGGAATTCGTTAGTGGAAACACAAATTTTGGGAGAGCTCGGGATTCCTAAAAGGTTGGCTAAAGGGCCACGAATCATTCTGGTTGTTTGGCAGCTTCCTCTGAGGGATTGGACGAAGATTAACATTGATGCCTCTGTATTGGGTTCCCCTGGACCGGCCGGATGTGGAGGAATTTTTTGCTCAAGTACTGGTTTGTGTCTGGGAGCATTTGCTTTCCCAATCACCAGTTCGTTTGCCTTCCTTGCTGAGCTGTCTGCGGCTGTTCATGCTATTGATTTGGCTTACAACAAGGGTTGACGGAAGATTTGGATTGAAAGCGACTCTATGTATGTAGTGCATATGCTGAAATCCAAATCCACATCGGTTCCTTGGGTGATTAGACAGAATTGATTAAATTGTTTGACACAGGTTGAGACCATGAACAGTGTTGTTTCTTATATTTTCCGCGAAGGTAATCAGGTTGCGGATTCGCTTGCAAACTTTGGACGGACAGCTTCTGGCTTTACGTGGTGGGATGTTATTCCGATCTTCTGTGAATCGGCTTTTCTTCATAATAGGAGTGGACGGTGCTCTTACCGTTTTCTCTTGATCATGTTCTGTATTTTTTTTTCATTCTTTTGTATTCGGATTTTTTACTTTCTCTTTTAATAATATTGGTTCGGGGTCATGGAGTTGAGGTCGGGGGTGCCAGCTTTGCTAGGATGTCCGTCTTCGGCTCCTCCTCGATAACCAGCCTTTAATTAAAAAAACATTTATCTAAATAAATCAATTAATCCATCTTAATGTATTCACTACAAATTTCAGCCCCCATGCCTCTCTCTAAATTACCATTCCGTCCTTTGATCTTAATTCATCGTGTGACCCATTAGAAGACTATTATAGAGCTACGGTTAATACTCAAGTCAAGTGGACCTATCTTGGGCCGGTTTGTAATACATGAGGACTATGATTATAAGATCGGCCAAGAGTTCTATAAAGCTAAAAGTGATGTTAGGAAGCACGACATAACAGGGGAGGAACTCACCCATTTGGTTGCTTTAACCGGATATGGAGTTGAAAATAATGAAAAGTATTGGGACTATTTGAACAGTTTTTGGAGTCACGTGGGGTAGAAACGGCAACAACAAAACATATTATAGAGCAATAGATGCTTATTACATCCATTTCCTAAACTCTCAATTTCGCCTTTCTTTTTTTGTGTGGGTTCTAATATACTATTTTCTATTTATGTGAGAATATAGAAAACAGTATATTAGAACCCACATAAAAAAACAAACCTAAACTGAGAGTTTAGGCAATTGGATGTAATAAGCATCTATGGTCTTATAATATATTTTGATGGTTCCATTTCTAAACCACGTAACTCCAAAAGATGATTAAATAGTTTCAATACTTTTCATTATTTTCAACTTCATATCCGGTTAAAGCAACCAAATGGGTGATTTTCTCCCCTGTTAACATCACCTTTTGCTTTATACAACTTTTGTCCAATCTTAATATCATAGTCCTCATGTATTACAAAACGGTCCAAGATAGGTCCACTTGACTGAGTATTTAACCGCAGCTCTGTAAGAGTCTCCTCATAAATAGTTTTTATGGGATAAACCAACCGATAACCAGATATATGATATCATGGATCAACTTGAAAATAAAAAAAAAATATAATTAGTGGTAAGTAATCCATCAAATTTCAAATTTTTGTTTACTTCCCTCAAGACATAGTAATCTAATCTTCCACTTTCCAAATTGAAAGGTAATGATAGCTTTAAAGGTGTTGAAAGCTCATAATGGAAGTGTAAAGGCTAGAGAGTTGAGATGGAGTTAGACGATATGGAGAATATGGATATGGATATGGTGGATGCTCCATATCCACACCCACATCCACATCATATACATCATCCATATCCACATCATCTGTATCCTCCATATCCACATCCACATCCTCTATATCATTTAACTCGATCTCCAACTCTCTAGCTTTTTCACTTCGATTATGAGATTTCAACACCTTCAAAACTACCCTTGCTTGTCAATTTGGAATATGGAAGATTATATTACTATGTTTCGTGGGAACTAAAAAAAACCTCGATGGATTGCTTAACATTAAGAGATCGTTGGCAGCATTATGATGGACAAATGATGGAATATGATAAACCTTTTTGGAACTCCAAATCTTCCATTTCTTGGACGATGAAGTACGCGTATTCAGTATGAATAAAGACTTGAGAATTTTTCTTGCACAACTCATTTAGATTGAAAAATAATTGGCAAAAAAAGGTTTTTTTTTCTATAACAACAGAAGAAAGCTTGTGTTTCTACAGTAGAAGAGAAAGTTTTATATAGCAATTCAGAATAGATAGAAAAGAATGTTACATGGTTTAACAGTTTCTCATTTTGGTTGGGAACACAATTTACTAAAGAGAGTGAATTGAGGGATTTGAGGAAATTCACCATTTTGAAAAAAGAAAAGAGGAAAAGGAAGGTATTTGAGGGAAAGAATTTTGGGGGAAGGACCAATGTCATAAACATTTTTAAGGGGGAGAAGGACCAATTCATCATTTTATAGTACAAATTTAATATAAAATTTATTACACGAAGGAATTATGCAATTTCAAATTTTAGGTGCAGCTATCATAAAGTAGAATGTTTGTCCACACAACACACATAAATTTTAAGGATAAAGTGTAAAAATACCCCTAATGTTTATAGGTGTGAGAAATTTTACCCCTAACGTCTAAAATGATGCAATTTTACCTCTAACATTGGTAGCCAAGAACAATTTTACCCATAATGTTAGCAAATTTGGTCAATTTTAAATATTATTATGAAACACATGCAGTTTATTCTTTAGGGTAAATTCCAAAAACAACCCCTGTGGTTTCATGTTGTTAAAAAAAACTCTTGTGGTTTGTTTTTACAAAAAAAAAGGACTGTGGTTTACGCCGTTACCCGAAAAACGGAAAAGAGCTTAACACCGTTAAAAATGCTGACGTGGCAATGAGGTAGAGTTGGAAAAAAAAAAAAAAAATTTTTTAATTTTTCTTTTTTCTTTCTTTTTCTTTTTTCTTCTTCTCCTTCTCCTTCTTCCTCTTTTTTTCTTCTTCTCCCTCCCTCTCTCTCTCTCTTCTCTTCTTCTTCCTCCTCTCCTCTTCTTCTTCTATTTTTTTTTAAAATTTCTGAAATCCAGACGTTACGTCTGGATTTCAGACGTTGACCGTCTGAATTTCAGACGTTCAATGTCTGAAATCCAGACGTTTTCAAACATTGAACGTCTGGTTCAGACGTCCAGAATTCTGGAAAAATTCCAGAATTTTGGAATTTCCAGAATTCTGGAAAATTTCTAGAATTTTAAAAATTTTCCAGAATTCTGGAATTTTAAAAAAAAAAAGAAGAAAAAAAGAAGAAGAAAAAAAGAAGAAGAGAAGAGAGAGAGAAAGAAGAAAAAAGAAGAAGAAGAGAAGAAAGAGGAGGAGAAGAAGAAGAAGAAAAAGAAAAAAGAAAAAGAAAGAAAAATTAAAAATAAATAAATTTTTTTTCCAACTCTACCCCTTGCCACGTCAGCATTTAACAGTGTTAAGCCCTTTTCCGTTTTTCAGGTAACGGCGTAAACCACGGTCCTTTTTTTCTGTAAAAACAAACCACATGGGTTTTTCTTGAACAACATGAAACCACATGAGTTGTTTTTGGAATTTATCCTATTCTTTATTATGTACCTATTGCACGTTCTGTACCTATTGCACGTAAGTTGATTCTAAAAAAAGTTTTCATATTTCTATTTGATTTAATAATAGAATTAAAGATTAATATTTTTAAATTCGGTGAAATATTTGAATTTTTTTGTCCAACTCGTACAAAATACTATGTATTTTTTAAATTTTTTTAAAAAATTCACGTTTAATTATATATTTGTTATCTGTTACTAATGATTCACAAAATGACGCACATATGAAGTGTAGATGACAAGATTCGTTACCGGGAATACAATTTGATGAATAATTTCTCAAATTGACCCAACTTGACGTTAGGGCTAAAACTGCTATTGGTTACTAACGTTAAGGGTAAAATTGCTCCTATATGCAAATATTAGGATGTTTTTGCACCATATCCCTAAAAATATTTAATCAATTTTAAGACTTTATAGGGTGAATTCTTTATTAGTGAGTGATAGGCAAAAAACGCATAACAATAATTAGGGAAACTGAACTCCATCGCATCTAGTAATGTAGTTCATAAGAACAAGATTGATCCCACAAGGACTAGTATCTCATTACTTATTCTTACTTAAATTCTATATTATCTAAGGATTAAATAAATCAAATTGGATTTTAAACTAATTAAAAGAAATAACTTTAATAATAAAAAATGCAAAGCTTTAAACAATTGATTTGTTTATGAATAAGTGGAGAGTTAGGATTTTGAATCTCTTAACTATCCCATATGAACCATTGAGCAAAAAAAACTTGTATAATGAAAATTAACATAAGACGGTGATTTTCGTCAACAAAATAGTAACTTTGGCCGAAAATCACTAAATCTACTTTTAACTATAATTAGGTTTATGCTTGGTTAGGCAAAATCCCGAATTACGAAGGCTTTAAGCACTTGGTTAAGCCGTAGCTTAAATCACGAAACCACACTATCCAGTTAAGAAATAGGATTAACTGATGTATTTAGTTGAATTTTTTACTTGGTTAGGGTTGAGTTTGCCTATGGCCAAACTCCCCCTTCCTAAGATCCCCTTACACCCAACATCTCCCTCCTCTCTCCTAAGATCCCCTTACACCCAACATCTCCCTCCTCTCTCCTAAGATTTGACCCACCCTGCTCCCCCTTCCATTCCGCCTATTCCTAACCTTCCCCCACTTCTATCCCTTTCCAACGTTATTTAACCCGCCCCTTTGTCCCCTCCCATAGCCCGATTCTTCTATCCCACCCCTATTTCCACTCTCTCCAATTAAATCAGGTAACCCACCGCTTGACCCCCTCCCTCTAACCATTTCTTCAATTTCGCCCCCTGCCCCTCTCTCCATTAGAAGTATTCATAGTGATTAAAAATACGCTCATTAAAAGTATTTATAATGATTTAAAGTCTTTTATTACAAAATTAAAATTGTTTCATTAAATATATTTATAATCATTTGGATTGAAGGAAGCTATTCTAAATTAGACATTCGACTATCGAACAAATTAAAAACGCATCAAACGTGAACCCATAGATAACCAATTCCAAGTGAAATCATCTCATTAACAATAAGACATCAAATATTTGAAATTGTTTAACATAGTAATTAATATTAAGAATACAAATTGTATTACAAGAGAATTTGTCACCGATGTACACTACTAAAAAATATGGGATAACTCATATCTCTCTTATCTCCCTAACTTATCTCTAAAATAAACATGGGATAACTCATCTCGGTTTATTTTTATCCCTATCCCCATGTTTTTATCCCCTCTAACAAACACCTCGTATGTGCATTATAGGTTTTTAAAGCCAACTATAAATATGTAATCGGTTATTTTAAAAGTTCAAGGTACCAATAGATAAAACATATCAAATTTAAGAATGTAAATATACATTAAATCTCTCCTAAACTTATTTAAAATATCATAATTAAATTCCTAAATCTATAAAAATACCCTAAAGGTCTAAACAATAGAAAGTTAAATTGTTTTAGACATTTAAAATCACAAACGATACCTTTAAGTTTTGAATTTTTTTTATAAATTTAGACAAATTGAAATACATCACTTTAAACAAGTTCAATGAGTTAATAGATTATTTTAAAGAAGATAAAAGAGACTAACAAGACACTTTGTAAATTTATAAAGTCTATCAAATTTGTTAATAGATGTATTAAGTCTTTTATTAAAAAACTGAACTACAGTGCATAAATGGCATGTAATTACCTAAATTACCTAAATAAGAACTGGTAGTTTCGAGGTAAAATGCATTGCAACATTTGATCTTTCATTTTTTTTTGTTCACTAAGCTTTTTATATTTTATTTAAATATATTAAACCCCATGGTTTTTTATTTGACTTAATACATACACAGCCTCCTAAAATTGTCCATTTTATTCATTTAACCACTTCAACTTAAGGGACATCATTTTAACCCCCTAAACTCCAAAAAAACGCTACTTTTAACCCCCTATCATCCGACGTGACATTGACCTAGTCAACGTTTGTGTCTCAAACACAGGAGGCGTGTGGGAGGATTTTGTTCTTGCCTCCAACGGTAAAAAAAAATGCATACAGCCCCCTAAAGTTGTCCATTTTGTTCATTTAACCCCCTCATCTCACGGGACAACCCTTTAACCCCCTAAACTCCAAAAAAATCCTAGTTCCAACTCAATGGACAACCCTTTAACCCCCTAAACTCCAAAAAAATCCTAGTTCCAACTCAAGTACGGACATTAGAGATAGAGAAGATTTAATTGGTGTCTTTCTAATTTTTAATTGGTTCTTTTTTGGGTCTCAATCCACGTTGGAATTGTAAAAAATGCTTTAACTTTGTATGAATTATGACCACAGTGTATACAGATACAGTGGAAGGCGATACAAACAAAGGAAGAGTTAAAATCCGATTTGATATGAAGTATAGAATACAGTGGAAGAGAAGTGATGACTAAATGATATTTATAGCAATTTTTCAATATTAAGGACTTTCAAAAGAAGAAAGTAGGAAAGAAAAGAGCAAATTATACACACGGACAACATTATATCTCGGCAGTCTAAAATATGGGATTAAAAGTAGCGTTTCTTTGGAGTTTAGGGGGTTAAAGGGGCGACCCGTGAGGTGAGGGGGTTAAATGAACAAAATGGACAACTTTAGGGGACTGGGTAATTCAGGATACACACGTGTCACGCGCGTGATACACACGGACAACATTATATCTCGGCATTCTAAAATAGGGGGTTAAAAGTAGCGTTTTTTTGGAGTTTAGGGGGTTAAAAGGATGTCCCTTAAGTTGAAGGGGTTAAATGAATAAAATGGACAACTTTAGGGGGCTGGGTATGTATTAAGCCTTTTTATTTTTGGTCACATTAAACTTCTAATGACAAAAAAAAAAAAGTTTTGAACATACAACTCGATAGAGAGTTTCTTTTTACCTACCTTCGATATTTGTACTTCTCACATGTCAAACCGTAAAAAATATAATTTCAAACACATGTGAAATGAATAACGCATTTTTAACTAAATTAAATATTCACAACTAACTAATTTCATAAACAATGGCTTAACGCAACAAAAAAATCAATGATCATTGACTTAATATCCAAATAAAAGATTAAGGACTTAAAGAATAAAAAAATATGAAACATGAAAGAGCTCATGATGCTTATGACTTGTTATGCTTATACTATTCGCACAAAAATTGCATAATTACACGGAACCACCACTAACAACAAGAACATGACATAAACAAAGAAAAATCAGATACAACAACAACAACAACAACAAAGCCTTAGTCCCGAAATGATTCGGGGTCGGCTAACATGAACCATCATATAAAACCGTGAAAATCAAGTCGTGTCAGCGACACAGATTCGCTCCCTCCACTCCGTCCTATCCACTACCATATTTTTCTCAATTCCCAATAAACTCATATCACTCTCGATCACCCTCCTCCAAGTTTGCTTAGGTCTTCCCCTACCCCTCACCACTACATCCCTTTGCCACTCTTCGGTTCTCCTAACCGGCGCATCAAGCGCTCTACGTCTCACATGGCCAAACCACCTTAGTCGGTTTTCTCTCATTTTATTCTCAATAGATGTAACCCCTACTTTTGTCCTAATTATTTCATTACGCACCCGGTCCTTTCTCGTGTGACCACACATCCATCTCAACATACGCATCTCCGCCACCGACATCTTATGGATGTGGCAGTGTTTCACTGCCCAACACTCCGTACCATATAACAATGCTGGTCTAATTGCCGTCCGGTAGAATTTTCCCTTCAATCTATTAGGCATGCCGGGATCACAAAGGAAACCCGTAGCACTCTTCCACTTCGACCAACCAGCTTTAATCCTATGGGCAACATCTCCATCTACTTCTCCATCCGTTTGGATAATAGATCCTAAATACCGGAAGCAATCCGAGGCCTGAACAACTCTCCCATCTAGGGTGATTGTCCCTGCCTCCCTACTCCTACGGCCGCTAAACTTACACTCCAAATATTCTGTCTTACTTCGACTCAACTTAAAGCCTCTAGATTCTAGAGTTTGCCTCCATAGTTCCAACTTCATCTCCACTCCTTCTTTCGTCTCATCAACCAACACAATATCATCTGCAAACAGCATGCACCATGGTATACCATCTTGAAGTGAACTTGTTAGTTCATCCATAACGATGGCAAAAAGAAATGGGCTTAGTGCGGAACCTTGATGCACTCCAATCGTAATAGGGAACTCTTCAGTTTTCCCAACACTAGTACGTACACTCGTGCATACTCCCTCATACATGTCCTTTATGATGTCAATATATTTCCGCGAAATGCCTTTCCTTATCAAGGCCCACCAAAGTACTTCCCTTGGTACCTTATCATATGCTTTCTCCAAGTCAATGAAAACCATATGCAAGTCTTTCTTCTTATTTCGATAGTGCTCCATTAATTGTCTCATTAGATGGATGGCTTCCATAGTTGATCTTCCCGGCATAAAGCCAAACTGGTTTTCCGAGATCTTCACCGTCCTCCTTAGCCTTTGTTCAATCACTCGCTCCCAAAGTTTCATAGTGTGACTCATTAATTTGATTCCCCGATAGTTGGCACAATCTTGGACATCGCCTTTGTTCTTATACAAAGGGATTAAGGTACTTTTCCTCCATTCTGATGGCATCTTATTGTTTCTCCAAATTTTGTTGAAGAACGTCGTCAACCATTCGATTCCTCTTTCTCCCAAACATCTCCAAATCTCAATAGGGATGCCATCAGGTCCTACTGCTTTCTTCAACTTCATCTTACTTAATGCCATTTTGACTTCACCCTTTTGAATTCTCCGCAGGCATTCATGATTTATCATATCGTGATGGATACTTATATCTCCAACATCTTGTTGGCGATCTCCATTAAATAAGTCATCAAAATAGGACCTCCATCGTTCCTTGATATCCTTATCTCCAAGGAGGACTTTCTGGTCCACATCCTTCACACATTTAACTTTTCCGAGATCTCGCGTCTTCCTATCTCTCATCCGAGCAATTCTATATATGTCTCTTTCCCCTTCTTTCGTATCCAATCTTGTATACAGATCCCGATTCACCTTTGCTCTAGCATCTCGTATGACCTTCTTTACTTCCCTTTTAGCCTCTTTGTATTTTTCGTAGTTCTCGTCACTCCTACATTTCCCCAATAGTTTATAGGATTCTCTCTTACTCTTTACTGCTTGTCGTACTTCTTCTGTCCACCAAGATGTGTCCTTACCCGGTGGCATGCTACCTTTAGATTCCCCTAGAACTTCCTTCGCTACTTCCCTTATACTATGCTCCATCTTATTCCATATTGAATCTATATCTGAATCCATATTGCAAGTCCAAATATCTTTTTTGGTCATCTCATCCACAAATTTTTGTTGATTCTCCCCTTGCAATTTCCACCACTTAATCTTAGTCTCTACTTGAGGTGTTTGTTTTCTTATACATTTCCTACTTCGAAAATCTAGCACCACTACTCTATGTTGGGTTGTCGTACTCTCACCAGGGATCACCTTACAATCAATATAACTCTTTCTCCAAGCACTCCTTACTAAGAAGAAGTCAATTTGGCTCGCATTACCGCCACTCCGATAAGTCACTAAGTGGGATGTTCTCTTCATAAACCATGTGTTCATGATACTCAAGTCATAGGCTGATGCGAATTCCAAAATATCATTTCCTGCTTCATTCTTATCTCCAAAACCATACCCTCCATGAACACTCTCAAACCCATCTCGCCTAGAACCCACGTGTCCATTGAGATCACCCCCTAGTACCATTTTTTCATCCCTAGGAACCTGTTGCACCACTTCCTCTAAGTCATCCCAAAAAGCTTGTCTTATAGACACATCTAATCCTATTTGTGGCGCATATGCACTAATGACATTCACAACCTCATCCCCTATCACTAGCTTAACACTCATAATTCTATCGCTCTTCCTAGACACCGCTACTACCTCATCAATATACTCCCTATCAATAAGAATACCTACTCCATTTCTACCCTTATCCTTTCCTGAGTACCAAAGCTTATAACCCCAAGGAGCTATCTCTCTAGCCTTGGCTCCAACCCACTTGGTTTCTTGTAGGCATAATATATTTATTCTCCTCCTCTTCATAACATCTACAATTTCAGCTAATCTTCCTGTCAAAGAACCTATGTTCCATGTCCCAAAGCGTAACCTACTACCCTTACCCCTACCCCTACCATTACCGTGGACTAGCTTATTTACCCGCAACCCTTGCATATTTGACACCACCCCCGGGTCCTGGGGTGGCGCGCCGCTTCGGGGCGACGACCTAGCAACCCTTGCACATTTATCACTACACCCGGGTCTAGGAAGTGCAGCGCGTCGCTGAGTAGGGAACGCCCCAACGGTATTTATATTATGGTTCATGTCATAAGATGTGGCTAAGTTTTACGCTGGCCGCCACAAACCTACCGCAACCCTCCTCCTTTGTCCGGGCTTGGGACCGGCTGTAAAGGCCACCAAGTGACCCTCACAGGCGGAGTTAAAGAAAAATCAGATACCATCAAAAAATTCTTTAAACCAACAAAAAGTTGTATCAACTCAATTGAAATACGCCAGGTAGCAAAATGTAAAACAATCATGATAGTAACTGAAAATGAATCCTCTAAAAAGGGAAAACAAAGGCTAACAAAGACGAACAACAACAACAAAGCCTTAGTCCCGAAATGATTCGGGGTCGACTAACATGAACCATCATATAAAACTCATTCTTCTACAACAAAGACAGAGAAGGAAAAAACTCATTCTTCCACAACAACAGCCCCTTTCTCACTAACATAGATACCATCAAGAAATTTCCTAATATCTTTCTTCTTTACATGGCATTTCTGTCCAAAAGAAATGTTTAACAGTCAGAAAAGCAAACATCTTATTAACGAGTTCTTATATTAAGCATCCAGTCTTCCATGTCACTCGGAAGACCCCCAATTCACATTTGGACACGTGTATTGTGACCCCACATGGGTCCATATTACACGTGTCAAAATATGCATGGGAGGTCCTCTATTTGACATGGAGAACCGGGTGCTTCTAATAATTTGCACCTATTAACACAGCAAGATATAGCTAACTCTTTATAAAAAGAAAATGGTGCAGGACAATCATGCATACAACATTACTTGGATATTTTTGGCTGCAAAACAAAAGGCTAAACAGAGCAGTAAGCAAGAGAGGAAACCTGGTTTATAAGAGCAGCGGAGCGTGACACAAGTTCAATGTCATTGCCATCCAATACAAGCTCATCCTTAACTTTCTCGGACCGAACAACTGTTACACCTTCAAGCATATCAACTTTCCTCACCTGGAGCAATCCAAAGCATAACAAGTAATACAATCAACAAAGTATTTAGCAATTTCCTGACAACAACCCTGTTAATTGATACTAAAAATTCAACATGTGACCAAGCACTGCATTTACATTTATTTTAACGCATGGAGCAATCAGAGGGAAAATCAGGGGGAAAATCCGAAGGAAAATCAACTTTCCTCACTTGGAGCAATCCAAAGCATAACAAGTAATACAATCAACAAAGTATTTAACAATTTCCTGACAACAACCCTGTCAATTGATACTAAAAATTCAATCCAATCAAATGGAAATATAAAACTCAATCCAATCAGCTCCTAAAAACTGTGCTGATAGGATTGAATCTATAATCCAATCAGCTCAAGCTAATAGTTAAATGTCCACTTCATATTAATAGCTGACACAGTTAATTGATACTAAAAATTCAACATGTGACCTAAAAACTCAATCCAATGGAAATATAAAACCCAATCCTATCAGCTCATAAAAACTGTTCTGATAGGAGAAATGGCTCTAAGTATTGAATCTATAATCCGGTTGACAAAAGTTACATATACAATCAACAAAGTATTTAACAATTTCCTGACAACAACCCTGTTAATTGATACCAACATGTGACCAAGCACTGCATTTACATTTATTTTAACGCCTGGAGCAATCAGAGGGAAAATCAACTTTCCTCACCTGGAGCAATCCAAAGCATAACAAGTAACACAATCAACAAAGTATAAAGTATTTAACAATTTCCTGACAACAACCCTGTTAATTGATACCAACATGTGACCAAGCACTGCATTTACATTTATTTTAACGCCTGGAGCAATCAGAGGGAAAATCAGGGGGAAAATCAGAGGACAACTTTCCTCACCTGAAGCAATCCAAAGCATAACAAGTAATACAATCAACAAAGTATTTAACAATGTCCTGACAACAACCCTGTTAATTGATACTAAAAATTCAATCCAATCAAATGGAAATATAAAACTCAATCCAATCAGCTCCTAAAAACTTTTCTGATAGGAGTATTGAATCTATAATCCTGTGAAACGGTTGACAAAAGTTACATATACATACATTATTAAGAGAAAAACAGGACTGATGAAAAACTAGTAAAATCCAGTAAAAGTTGAAAACGAAAAGAAGAAAGAATTTAAGAACCTTCTTCTCGCCAAGGAAGTTACGGATCTCAATGGCAGAGTTGGAGCCGGAAATGGAAGCGTTAATAGGAAAGTGAGCATAGACAAATCGCATCTTGTAGCGATAGCCTTTGGTGACGCCAGTAATGAGATTCTCTACATGGCTAAGGGCTGTACGGATAGCTGCGCTGGTTTTTCTGGAAGCAAACCACGCATCGATCTTAAGTTTCCTCTGACCGGTCTCCTCGTCTTTGATGAGCTGAAAATCGAGGTTAAGGTGCTTGAAGTTTCTGGTGAGCTTACCACGAGGTCCCTCCACTTGGATAATCTTTGCATTAACATTTATTTTAACGCCGTCGGGTATATCCATGGTTTCAGATGAAAGAATTGTCTTCATTTTGAGAGATCCGACGAAGAAGACGAAGAGGAAAAGCGGCCAAGGGATTTAATTGAATAAACCCTATCTCCAGCTTTATATACCACTGTAGGCGTAATCCTCCTCATGCCTAAAATTGATCAGTATACCCCTCAACTTATCGAATATCCTATTTACTCCCCTTAACTTCATAAAAGTGATATTTCTCATCCCCTTAATTTATCTATTTATCCCCCTAACTCCCTATTTACCCCCTTAACTTCATAAAAGTGATATTTTGCATCCCCTTAATTTATCTTTTTATCCCCCTAACTCCCTATTTACCCTCTTAACTTCATAAAAATTGTGTTTTTCATCCCCTTAATTTATCTATTTATCCTCATAACTCATAGAATATCTTATTTACCTCGTTAACTTCATAAAAATAGTATTTCTTACCCTCTCAACTTGTCCATTTACCCCATCCCCAACTCATAGAATGTCCTATTTACCTCCTTAACTCCATAAAATTGGTATTTTTCACCCTTACGATCCGTCATCGAGGTCTAAATTGATACATTTTTTAAACGTTAAACTTATATTGGTGCTATTTTATACGTGGAACCTAATTTGATACTTCCCCAAAATCATAGACATATTTTGGTACATTCTCCCTACATATAATTTATTTAACTTGTTTATATTAATGTTCTTGTTATTTGTATTTTTTATTCGTTCTTTTTCTTTTCAACTTTTTTTACTACTATAAATGGATAAAAAAATACCATTTTTATGGAGTTAATAGGGTAAATATGATTATAAGTGGTGAGAAATACCACTTTTATGGAGTTAAGGGGGTAAATAGGATATTCGATGAGTTGAGAGAGGGTAAAATGACAAATTTGGACAAGTTAATGGGTGAGAAATAGTATTTTTTATGGAGTTAAGAGGGTAAATGGGACATTCGATGAGTTGGAGGGATGAAATGACCAATTTGGACAAGTTAAGGGGGCTGGAAAAGCATTAAACCTTTTTTTTAAACCAAAAGAATTGCTTATTGATTAGAGAGTAAAAAATCATAAAGAATATGAGGCGGGACAAACCCCCACGCTCCGCAACCAGACTCGGAATCAACAACTTTAACAAGTGCATGTGCTGTTTGATTCACTGATCGATGGACAAATCAGATAAAGCAGTTAAGCAAATTCGTTACAAGTAATCCACAATCTGATAAAATCATTCCAAACATTGAAATTGATGGTTCGTCATTGTAAAAAGCCTTCACAAACACTTGAGAATCCGTTTCGAGGAGGACATTGTTATGACCTGCCTGTTTTAACCACTTTAATGCTTCACGGATGCCCATGCTCTCCACCAGTATAGGACCCATGGGGCACTGTAATTAATCCGCTCGAGCAGCAACCAGCTGACCTGACGAGTCACGAAGAACAACACCAAAACCAGCAGTCTGCGTTTGCGGAAAAATGGCATCGTTAAGCTAATTCGCTGGCGGAGGACCCCAAGACACAGGCATCAATAGTGCATTCGGATTGTGGCGGCATGTGTGAACGAGCCTGTTTCCAACTTGACAGAAACGTTGTGGCTGAGGAGAAAACAATACTAGCTGGCGACTGGCGTTGTTTCCATACGAACTCATGGTTTTCCAATTTGACCTCTCAAGTCTACAAGCCCATCTTTTTTTTAAACCAAAGGAATTGCTTATTGATGAGAGAGGAAAAAATCATAAAGAATAGGTGGAGGGGACAGACCCCCATGCTCCGCAACCACATAATTCATTTAAACCGTAAAATAAACACATAATAAAATGATAAACTAATCGTCGAGGTATGAATCGGATGTCGAAAGTCTTTGATGAATAGCTTCAAAAACAGTCCAATGAATATTAGTAGTATCCAATGTATTTGAATGAGATCTAAGGTTTAGCTAAGAGTTTTCTTATATTAGCTAGAGTTTTAGTTCTAACGTTTTGAATCAGTGGGCTTCATGATTAAGAATTTGAAGGTGTCCCAAGGTCTGATAATTATCATGTTCGAGTCGTGTTTGTATTGTGTTATTTTGGATTCGTGTTGAAAAGAGTAAACCCAAACTCAATCCAAAAAATTTCGTGTCACAGTCATGTAAATCTGTTCGGATTAGTGTCATATTTTTGAGTTACATGTAATTTTTTTATGCATATATATTAACGATAACTTTTAAAAATATAAGAGGATATGGTACTATTTTTAAATACTTTATAGCATTTTTAGATTAATAAGTTAACACTAATCATCAAAAAATCCGTTAATATCAATGTTAGAGGGCCATGTAATGTGTTTGTAACAATTTATGAGGTTCGAATTATATTTGCAAGTAATAATTATAATTTTATTATCATTACTAATAAATTGACATATAAAAATACAAGAGAATATAATAATAATTTTAAATATTCGTATTATTTCGTGTTGTTTTCGGGTTAGCATATTAACCCTAATCCAACCTAAAAATTTATGTGTCAGTTTCGTGTCTACTAAAAAATGACAAACTACATACTAAGCCAAACCCAATCACTAAAATTGCTTATCGAATTTGTATCGTATAATCGTGTCGTGTGTACTTTTTCCAGTTCAAATCCCAACCTTAATCAGGAGAAGAAATGATCTCATGAACCACCAATGTAGTACTATTAGTTACTGTACTGATACACAAATAAATTATTTACATATGATATAGCAATTTTACCCTTGGTAATTTCATTGTAATTAGATTTTACATTTTTAACACTTTGAAATATAGATTTTCGGGATAAGGTGAAAAAAAAAACCTCTAACATTTACCGTCAGGAGCAATTTTACCTTTAAATCTAATATTGTGTAATTTTACTCTTAATATTGACAGTTAAGAGCAATTTTACCACCTAAAGTTGACAAGTTAGGTCAATTTGAGAAATAATTCATCAAATTGTCTTTCTGGATCATGAATTTTGTCATGTACAGTTCATATGTCCGTCATTTTATAACTAAGTAGTAATAATGTTACAAATATATGATTAAATGAAAAAAAAAATTAAAAAAAAATATACTATACTTTGTACTAGATAGATAAAAAATTTAAAAATTTTGTCAAATTTAAAAATTTAATTTCCAATTCTATTATTAAATCATAAAAAAATATAAAATCGTTTTTTTAGAATTAACAGATGTGCAATTGATGCAGAATAAAGAACAAAATATTTGCATTTTATAATAATGTCTAAAATTAACCAAACTTGTCAACATTACGGATAAAATTGCATCACTTTAGACGTTATGGATAAAATTGCATCATTTAAACGTTAAGGATAAAATCGCTCCTGGATATTTTTGCACCTTATCCCTAGATTTTAGTTATTTATCATTTCTGTTCAAACTGTACTGATACACAAATAAATTATTTACATATGATTTAGCAATTTTACCCTTGGTAATTTCCTTGTAATTAGATTTTACATTTTTGACACTTAGAAATAGATTTTCGGGATAAGGTGCAAAAAAAAAACTCTAACATTTACCGTTAGGAGCAATTTTACCTCTAACGTCTAATATTATGTAATTTTACTCCTAATTTTAGCAGTTAAGATCCCAATGTTTGTAAAAAAACCTAGACATGATATACGCAGTCGCCGCCCACCATCAACCTTGCTCCTTCCTATCCACCATAACCGCCGCCCTTAATCAGTAACTTCCTACCGTCCTCGCCCCCGCCGTTCAGCGCCGCCGCGAGTCCGGTCGTCCCTCCTTCGCCTCTGGCGCTGTGAGAGTTTGCTCCTGCACGATTGTGTAGTCTTCATTTGTTTCTCCTGTTCGTTCCCCATCGTGTGCTGTGGCATCGCCGCTCGGCTCGGTTCTGTCTCCGGTAACCGCTAGCTTTATACGACTCCTTCACTCCCCTCCTATTGTTGCGCGACTGACCATGGCTGGTTCGGACTGCACCTTTTGGGGTGCTCGGGTTAGTCTCTCTGTTTCTTGAATCTTGGTTTTAGCCTGTGTTGCTTTGGGATTGGTTTGTGATTTTGGTTTGATGGATTTCTGGTGATAAATTTGTGGATTTTGTTCCAAGTTTAGTCTCAGGGGACAGTAGCTTTGGTTGTGATTCGAGTTTCTTGCAGTGTTGCGTTTTCTGGTTTCTTTATTGTCTTTGTGTTGCTTTGTTGGGGTTTTGTCTGCTTTGTGGAGTTGTGTTTCCTCTGTTGTTATTGCTACTGAATTAGAATTTCTTGAATCCCTGTATTGATATGGCTGGTGTGGAGAAAGCCATAAACAACTTGTCCCTTTCTGACGGGGAGGAGGAGGCCCTTGATCTCAGTGGACCTTCCTCCAACCCTATTGCTAAAAACAATGGGTTAACTCTGATTGGTCGGTTCCTGTCGGACCGAATAATAAATATTGTCGCCATGAAGGCCAGAATGGCAACTATTTGGAGACCTAGGAGGGGTGTAGCAATTTCTGAACTGTCAGTAAATAAGTATGTCTTTGAATTCTATCATGAAGTTGATTTGTCTCGTGTTGTGGCTGGGGGTCCATGGTCTTTTGACAATCATTTGCTTGTGCTTGCTGTCTAGAAGGACGAGCCTTCCCCTGAAATGGTTGAACTGAACATTGCAGACTTCTGGGTTCAAATTTACGATTTGCCTATAGGATCTATGTCTGAAGGAGTAGGTAGACAGATTGGGGATTTCATTGGAAAGTATCTTGAGTATGATTTGAATAACAATGCTGCCCTGAGAAGGCAGTTTATGCGTCTTAGAGTCTCTATTGATGTGAGAAAACCTCTGAAGAGGATGAAGAAGATTAGGAAGGGCAAGGAGGAGTGGGCTTATATATCTTTCAAGTATGAGAGGTTGGGTACTTTTTGCTACATCTGTGGGCTGTTGGGACACACTGACAGATACTGTGAGAAAATCTTCATATTGAAGCCTGAGGAGATTACACGAGAATGGGGTGATTGGTTGAAGGCTCCGACCCGAAGGGTTGGGGAAGTGCTGAATGTGAAGTGGCTGAGGGAGCTGGGGAGCCAGGCTGTGGTTTCAATATCGGGTAGTGGGAGCACTAAAGAGATTACGGGTACTAAATCTCCGATAATAACGAAATTGATTATAGAGGCAGGAAAGGATAATATTCCTGCAGGACAGTTAAGTGAGAAACAGAAAGGCAAGAAGGTAGTGGGGAGTGGGAGTGTTGGTGTGCAGAGTACCCGGGAGGATGAGGCAGGTAATATGGCAGTGGATAGTGATGAGGATGGATAAGAATTAGCAAATGATCATAAGCGCAGACATGCGGGCCCAGATCTGATTTCCGTACAAGCAATAGTGAGCAAGTTACAAGGTAATAGATCAGATTTGAGTTTGAACACTCCGAAGGTGATAGTTTCTACGTCTCAGGTAGATTCTTCCCCTTCTATTGTTACAGAAACGGCGCGACCTGGGGAGCAAGTCCGTCGAGGATTATGAATTGTTTGAGCTGGAACTGTCGGGGGTTAGGGAACTCTCGGGCAGTTCGGTCTTTCGGGGAGCTCGTTAAAACAAGCAAACCGGATATGATTTTTTTGATAAAAACACTGGTAACTAGTTCTGTTATTAATGGGTTGAAAAGAAAGTTTGGATTTGAAGGCTCTTTTTCTGTTGATTGTAGAGGTAGAAGTGGGGGCCTTGCCCTTCTTTGGAGAAAGTTGTACATGGCTTCGGTGGTTTCGTTCTCGGATCACCACATTGAAGTTCAGATGCATGATATTGAGAGGGGAGATTGGAGGCTAGTGGGTTTCTATCGTCATGCTAATCGGGCCAATCATGGTGGATCATGGAGTTTACTGGCTCAGTTGTGTTCCAGTTTGATCCTTCCCCTTCTGGTTATTGGGGATTTTAACTGTATTCTTTCTGATTCAGAGAAAGTGGGTGGTCTTCCTTATCCCCAGGGCTTGATGAGGAAGTTTCAGGAAGCTGTTGAAGAGAATATGCTCCTTGATACGCCAACTCAAGGTAGTCAATTCACTTGGGAAAGAAGCCGTGGTACTAGACTGTGGGTCAGAGAGAGATTGGACATGGCTTTGGTCACTACCACCTAGGCTGATAGATTTCCCAATCATAGTCTATGCACGTTGGTCTCTCCCTATTCGGATCGCGCACCGATATTCTTGAACTTTGCTATCCCGGTGAGGGATGGGGGGCAGCGACACTTTAGATTCGAACAAGAGTGGCTCCTTGATCCGGATTTTAGAGAATTTGTTCGTGCAGGTTGGTTGAGTAGTAGGTGCTGTAACCTTGAAGATAAATTGTCGGCCTGTGCTATTAGTATGGAACAATAGGGTAACAAATACCGCTTGCGGTTTAGACAGCAGATTGAGGGTTGCAAGAGGAGGCTGGATCGCCTTGTTGAAAACAATGCTCCCGCCGCTGTGGAGAGATTCTTTCAGGCTCGCCAGGAGCTGAATACCCTTCTTGAAATCGAAGCTACTCATTAGCAACAACGGGCTAAGAGCTTCTGGCTGAAAGAGGGAGACCAGAATACTAAATTTTTCCATGCTTGTGTCAAGGCTAGAAATTAGAGAAACACCATTAGGCACCTCAAGGATAACAATAGCCTATGGGTGCAAGGTACGCAGGACCTTGGCTCCCTGGCTAGCGTCTACTTCTCTGATCTGTTTGCCAGCCCGGCAAGCCCGTGCTATGAAGCTGTTAATGTATTGGCCCCACTTGTCATGAATGATATGCAGAATGAGTTGTGCTCCCAATTCACTCATGAAGAGTTTAAGGTAGCCATATTCCAAATGCACCCGGACAAATCCCCTGGCCCTGATGGGCTAAATACGGGTTTCTTCCAGCACTTCTGGGATACTATTGGCGTTGAGGTTGTTTGTGCTTGTATTGGATATCTGGAAAGGAAGGAATTCCCATCCCATTTAAATGACACAATTATCGTCTTGATCCCCAAAATTGATAGCCCTGAAGGGATGAAGGATTTTCGTCATATCTCCCTATGCAATGTCCTCTACAAATTGATTGCCAAAGTTCTGGCCAATAGGCTTAAGAAAGTATTATCGGTCTTGATATCTGAAAATCAGTCAGCGTTTGTCCCTGGAAGATCTATCTCTGACAGCATCATGGTGGCTTTCGAGTCATTACACTTTATAAAAAGGAAGAATAGGGGTAGAATGGGAGAGGTTGCATTGAAGCTTGACATTATCAAGGCCTATGACAGAGTCGATTGGACCTTCCTGAAGCTGGTTATGCTGAAATTGGGTTTCCCTGAGACATGAGTTGAGTGGGTTATGCTGTGTATCACCTCTGTGGAGTATTTTGTTTCAATTAATGGACAGTTTGTGGGCCCAATTAATCCCAAGAGAGGTCTGAGGCAGGGTGACCCTCTATCCCCATGCCTTTTTATACTGTGTGCTGAAGTCTTATCTAAACTAATTACAAAAGCAACTGCTGAGGGGTCCATCCATGGTTGCCAAATTGCCAGGGGTGCCCCCATCATCACTCATTTGTTGTTTCGTAGATGATAGCTTTTTGTTTTTCAGGGCGTCTATGGATGAATGCACAAAGATAGGAGCAATCTTGTCTGTATATGAGTTAGCTTCGGGTCAGGCTGTCAATCTTCAGAAATCTGGGATTTTCTTTAGTCCTAATATGGACCCTAGGCTACGCAGTGAAGTTTGTAATACGCTTCTGGTATCTAATCCATTGGATACTGGTTGCTATTTGGGTCTGCCCTCTCTAATTGGGAAGTCTAAAGTGGCAATTTTCAGCTTTCTCAAAGATAGGCTGCGGAAAAGGCTGAGCAATTGGACCTTCAGGTTCCTTTCTGCTGCGGGTAAGGAGGTTCTGATTAAATCTGTTGCTCAGGCTTGCCTACATTTTGCATGAGTATTTTTAAACTGCCTAAGTCCATGTGCTTGGACCTTGAGAAAATAATGAGTTCCTTTTGGTGGGGTATGAAACCGGAAGGCAGGAGGTCGATCCATTGCCAGAGTTGGGATCACCTTTTCAGGAGTAAGAGTGAGGGAGGCTTGGGCTTTAGGAGCCTCCAGAAATTCAATCTAGCATTGCTAGCTAAACAAGCTTGGAGGTTGTTGGTAACTCCAAACTCCTTGGTAGGGAAGTTGTTTAAAGCTAAATATTTTCCTAGAGATCCCTTCCCTTCCTCTAAATTGGGCAATAATCCTAGTTTTGTTTGGGGGAGTGTTTGGAGAGATATTGAAGTCTTGAAGTGTGGTGTAAGATGGAGGATTGGGGATGGTAAATCCATCTCGGTATGGACGGACCCATGGTTGAACACTAGTGCTCCGTTTTTGGTTCAGGGGAATGCGGGGGTGCAACATAGTGAAGTTAAGGTTGCCGACCTCTTTGTCCAGGGTAGGAAGATCTGGGACAGAGGTAAGATTGATGGCATGTTATCCACTGTTGATGCCGGTATTGTCAACATAATGATTCTGCCAATTAGAGATGTTGCGGATGGTTTAATGTGGAATTTCACCAAGGATGGGTTGTATTCGAGTAAATCTTGGTACAGAGCGCAGTGTGGTGGATATAGTGAAGTTGTTCATGATGGGGGATGGAGTAGAATTTGGAAATTGCATATTCTTCCAAAAGTTAAGTTGTTCGTTTGGAAGATAGCCTCGGGATGTTTAGCTACTAGGCATAGGTTGGCTAGTCGAGGATTGACAATACCAACCCATTGCCCGTCCTGCCATACCGATGTCGAGCATGATTATCACCTCTTTGTTGGATGCATCTATGCCTAGGAGTGTTGGAACCTATTCGGGATCAATACGGATGTATTCCAACCTGATTATCTAACGAGTTCTATTTTACAGGCTTTGACGTCCAATGATGACGACTTTCTGACCAGGGTGGCAATGACTCTGTGGGTGATCTGGAATCAAAGAAACCAACTAGTTTGGGAAAGCAAGATTCAGCTCCCGGAGATGGCAATCCCGCTCTCGAACACTTACCTTGCCGCTTGGCGACACTCCCAAGCTAAGGCGCCTGCCCGCAACAACAATCAACCCCGCTCCGGTATTGATATCACGACGACGGCCCAAAATTATCTTGATGCACCTCCTGCTGCTATTACATCGACACCGCTACTGCCTACAGTCACGACCCCTGCCCACCGCCTTATTGATTTGCCATGCATGCCCCGTTGGCCTGCTGCGCGCGGCGATGTCGGTCAGCAAGCCTCTGTTGCAGGTGTCGCGAAGAGTAGCAGGCAAATCCAGCGTACAACTCTTGCCGCTTCTGCTCAGATCAACGCTAGGACCGCTATGGAAGCACACACGCACGAAAGAAGGTGGACACGGCCTCCGACTGGGGTAGTAAAATGCGATGTTGACACCGTCCTTTTCAGACCCGAGGCTCATAGTGGGGTAGGGGCCTTGCTCCGCTCATCTGATGGTTCATTCATGGCATGTCGTAGTCGTCTCCTCCCATTAATTGAAGATATCAGGGAAATCGAGGCTCTTTCTCTCTGAGAAGCTATATTGTGGTGTGTCTATTTGAACTGTATTAATGTCTGCTTTGAAAGTGATTCCTTGATTGTGGCCAATAGTATTAGTTCCGTTGGGTTAGATTTCCCTGTTTTTGGCTCAATTATTCAGGATTGTAAGTTTCTCTTAAGTAGCCGACACGATTATACAGTGTCTTTTTCTCCGCGCCTAGCAAACAGGGGGGCCCATGCCGTTACACGACATGCCCTGTCCAATGCTAGCGAGTTTGTGTCATTTTCTGCTCCGTCTTGGTTGCAGGGAATTATTTCTTCTGATTTGGTTTAATGAATGAGTTTCTTTCTTCAAAAAAAAATATATTAGCAGTTAAGAGCAATTTTACCACCTAAAGTTCACAAGTTAGGTCAATTTGAGAAATAATTCATCAAATTGTATTTCTCGATCATGAATTTTGTCATCTACAGTTCACATATCCGTCATTTTATAACTAATTAGTAACAGGTTACAAACATATAATGAAATGAGAAAAAAAAATATACCATATTTTGTACGAGATAGATAAAAAAAATTCAAATATTTCGCCAAATTTAAAAATTTAATTTCCAATTCTATTATTAAATCATAACAAATATGAAATCGTTTTTTTAGAATCAACAGATGTGCAATTGGTGCATAATAAAAAAACAAAATATCTGCATTTTATAATAATGTCTGAAATTAACCAAACTTGTCAACATTATGGATAAAATTGCACTATTTTAGACGTTATGGATAAAATTGCACCATTTAGACGTTAAGGATAAAATTGCTCCTGACAAAAAACGTTAGGATATTTTTGTACCTTATCCCTAGATTTTAGTTATTGGAAAAAATGGCTTTTCAAATCATGGGACTTAAACAAAACTTCACGATATTATGAAATGATTCTTACTGTCACAAATTCTGCTTCTTTCAAACACTTTTACTAGAAATCTGAATAGTCAGACCCAGCATATTCCATAATAAAAATTCACAAGGTTATTTCTCTAATAGACTAGAAACACCCACTGTCTGAATCTGTGTATTTTCCTGTGGAATACAAGGAAGCAGAATTTTACGAGACTCCTTTCAATTACTGGGAATACCACCAGGCCTGGTGGAATGCCCTCCTGATTAATAATGTTGGGAGAAAACATTCTTGGCTTATCTTTTTTGATACCGCTTGTGATCTAGAAAAATTTCCTCCTTGGTTCCAACAGTGGTGGGAGCAATGGGGGTGCGTTAAGTAAATCCTCTAAGACGGAATTCTTACTTGTTACAAAAAATTTAAGGCGGGTTACAAACCACTGAGGAGGAAAAAAGGTTCTCTCCCCTGGCTTTATTTTGTATGAAATTTTACTTTACTTGGGTAGGTGCTTGGAAGGTACAATATGCAGAAAATTATAGAACTTCACTGATTTAAAGGAGATTTCTTGTAAGATGGTGGGACAAATTCAAGATTCCTCCTAGTCTCACTATTGAGAAAATGGATATATGGTTGAAAAATCCTACTAGAAAATCTGGCGAAATACAGTTCACTGAGAATTGATTCCTTCCACTTTCCAAACAAATACTTGAAAAAACCATTTCTTTGGGACAAGCACAATTTTTGGCCGAGAAATCTCACTTAGCCTCAAAATTAGCTGCAGCAAAAACTCCTGAAGAGATGACTGCTTTGTTCAAAAAATACCTTCCCCAATCCCAGTCAGACACCAGGATGAACCAGCAATTGACTTAAGTGATAATGATTCCGACTATGATCACTTTAACACGTTTGGTAATTCTGGTTTTTAAAAAAAAATAAAAAAAATAATAAAAAAAGATCCCGCTAAGTTACCTAAAATGGTACTTAGGCAAAAATTTAAGGGACAATTATTCCCCAAAAATCCAAATTTTGAAGGTTTTTGAAGATTCCAGATTTTGAAGATTCCAAAGATTGAAGATTTTTGAAGATTCCAGTAAGCAACATTTGAAGACTCCAGTCCAAAGAAGACTGTGTTCTAATGAAATTATTTGAAGATTCCAATCTTTGTTCAACACGTGACCACAGACAATTTTGCAAACAAACATTGCAGCTGGCATGTGGATCTATTGTACCAGTACTATTCACAAAGACAAAATTTCCCTTGGTTACTATTCATGATTCCAAAAACACCCCTGGTTACTATTTATGATTCCAAAAATACCCTTTGGTTTGCCTATGTAAGGAGGTACCCTCCAACACTACACCCCATCCGTACATACATCTATTCTACTCTCCATACACCTTCTCTCTCCTTCCAACACTTTCAACCAACTCTCTCTTCTCTCCATCATCTCTTACACTTCCATTACTACCTTCTCATCCATCCATACACACTACTTTCCTTTTCCATCCATACATACCACCTTTCTCTTCCATCCATACACACCACATTTTCTACCCTAAACCTTAAATTTCTCTCTTGTAATCAATTTCAAGAATAATTTTTAATTCCTTTTACGAAGGAAGTTGCATCTCCAGTTTTTTTATTCCAATTTGTAAGTTTTTGATGGTTGGCTACGCCACCTACTTTTAATAAATTTCATATTTCAAGTTTATTTATTTACATTCTTTCAAATTTTCTGGGATTCCTTACAAAAGTATGCAAGTTTATGGTCTATGATCATAAGTAGACAGAAACCGGGGGACGCTCAAGTTTGAAAGTTACTATTTTGTTTATTTCATTTTCCTATATATGTATATGGGGTTGTTTTCAATGGTGAGCACTAAATTATCTCTATGAGTGGTGAGTGTTTAATATCCATTGGATCAAAATCTAATTGTTCATAATTTAAGTTGTGATTTAATATTAAAATGGATTTTACCTGATAACATGTCAGTTGTAACTTGGAATATTGTGCTTTGAAAAACGTTTTCTCTTTCCTCAAGATATAACCAACTTCCAAGAAATAATTTTTTTCCGGATGTTTTTATTTTACATAAGAAGACGTCTTCTTTTAAGTAACTTTGTATCCGTCTAATCAATGTTATATGCATTAAATTTTAATAAATGATTATTCATTGAGAACGCGAAAAACTTGACATTGAGAATGTACAACATTATTTATGATAACCAAATACAATATTAATGATGTTCTAATTGATGATGTTGTCCCTCTATTTATTACCTTAGAATTTTAAGCTCAATTTATAAATTTCTAGGATTATAATCTCAATTTGTAAATCCTTAGGATTCCAAGATCAATTTGTAAATCCTTAATTTTTTTTTATTTCTCTAAGCATTCATTTATTTATAAACAATCATTAAAGTTACAATCTCTATAATTCATATATTCTAATGCCACACGAATGACAATAATAAATGTCTAATGTCATCCATTTAGATGTCGTATTAAATACTACTCCCTCCATGCAATTGATTTATATCCTCACACAAACGTAATGTAACGTAACGTAAATATCACTGAACAGAAAATTTTACGGCACTCAAATATCATTGAACTGAAACATTACTGAACTGAAACATCGCTGAACTGAAATATTTTCATTTGAAACATCACTCAACTGAAACATCACTCAACTGAAACATCACTGAACTGAAACATTACTGAACTGAAACATCACTGAACTGAAACATTACTAAACTAAAACATCAATGAACTGAAGGGCCAACTCATAAGAAGCATAGAAAAGATAAAGATAAATGAGCAAGGTCCCCATCTACTAGTCGTAGACGAAGTAAAAGGCCAAAAAAAGCATCCCATGCAAGTGGACCACCACCACCTCCATCTTCAGGAACTGTTGGACACATCCCGTCAGGAGGCCAAGGGGGAGGAAACGGTCCAACTCCCCTAGGTAGAGGAGGAGGTGGTGGAGGAAGAGAAGGAGGTGGACGCGGTAATGAGGGAAGACGTTCGCCATCGGATCCATCGTTTGATTCGAGTTCTTCCTCTTCTTCTTCTTCTCCAAGAAGATCGCCACGAAGAGGCCGTCCCAGGGCGGATCAGGAAAATTTTGATGATAGAGTAAGGGCCCTAGTGCTCCAAATGAACGAAGAAAATGCCAGGCACAACCCATTCGCCAATAGGGATTCGCCTTTTGCAGCTTGGATTGAGGCGGAGGAAACGGAAAGAGCTTTTAAGATTCCTAATCTCGCAATATACACAGGCAAAGACAATCCAGAAGCGCATGTTCGAAAGTATCAGATCCTGGCCAGGCTCAATCGAGCTACTGAGCCCGTGCTCTATAAAATGTTTGTTACCACACTAGGGGGCCGAGCCTATTTATGGTTTCAATCTCTACCTCTAGGCTCGATAAACAGCTTCGATCAATTAAGCAGGGAATTTTGTGCTAAATTCGCTGGTTGTATTCCTGCAGTGGTGAAATCTGGAAAGCTTTTTGAATTAAAGCAGAAGGCGAATGAATCCCTTCGGGACTATGTGGACACTTTCAACCAATTTTGCATACAAATCGTTGACGTAGATATCTCCGTAGCTGTGGAATGTTTTGTAAGAAACACTACCTGTAAGAGTTTGCAGGAAAATCTCATCCGAAAGAAACCCACCAGCATGGCGGAACTAATGGAGCGTTGTAACGACTTTATAGAGGTGGACGACATTCACCGAGGTTCACCATCATCGCCAAAAAAGGACAGAGGCGAATCTCGTCCTCGAGACCGGGACAAAGACAAGCGTCAGGATTCTTCCTCTCGGAACAAGCGAAGAGATTCTAGGAATAAATCGACGTTTGTCACCTCCTTCACACCTCTCAATGCTTCTAAGAGTGAAGTTCTTATGTGGATTGAGAACAGCCAGCACAAATGGAGCATTTCATACCCCGAACCAAAGGGGGGGGAGTATACCAATAAAAGCAAAAATCCAAAAAATTATTGTAAGTATCACAGGAAAAATGGCCATGACACTGATGCTTGCTGGGAGTTAGCTCGAGAAATTGAGCGACTCATTGAAAGAGGCAAATTGGATCGGTTCATCCAAACAGAAGGAAAAAGAGGAGAGGATGATAGATCTAAGGAGGACCCGGAGAAGAAAGGAAAGGGTACCATCAATGTCATAGCAGGTGGACCTGGTTACCAGCCGGCATTGAAAAAGGCAAAGACGACCACCCTTGACAGGACATCACTAAACCGCCCTTTCTCGGATGCAGGTCCTGAGATTCCACCCCATGCGGATGCACTGGTCATCACTATGATGGTTGAAGGCTGGGAGATGAAAAGGGTAATGATTGATACAGGAAGTTCATGCAATGTCATTACCCGAGGAGCATTCGCCAAACTCAGGATTGATCCTGTCTAGGTAGAGCCAATTGTGGTCGGTATTTTGGGCGTGACCGGCCATACCATTCAGACAAAGGGCCAAGTTACTTTGGATTGTGAGCTTACAGACGATGACCAAGTTTGGAGAGGAGATTTGGAGTTTTCGGTCTTGGATGGACAATTAGCTTACAATATCATCCTCGAACGACCTTTTATCTCCGAAGTTGCAGCTTTTATCTCTATTCGCCATCTAACACTTTACATTCCCATGGTCAAGGGAGGGGTAATGATCAAAGGTAGTCAAAAGGTGGCCCAAGAAACATATTCGGCATCACTAATGATTCGCCCCCAATCTAAGGAGGAAGATGAGGAGGAGCGTGTCACAATGGCATTGGGCGAGACCGAAATGTATCTTATGGCGGAGGAGAAGCAGGTGCGAATGGCTAAGGGGCTTAAAGGCGAGATCAAAGATGCAATCACCAAAGTACTTTGCAAGGCGGAAGATGTCTTCGTATGGAAGGATGAAATTCTCCCCGGAATCAGCCCGGACGTGATCACTCACAAACTCAACATTGATAAGGATGCAGCTCCTGTGGCTCAGAAACGGAGAAACCATGGTCCGAAAAGGCAAAAGGTGATAGAGGAAGAGATCGCCAAGCTCCAGAAGGCGGATGCCATTGAAGAAGTGCTTTACACTCAATGGTTGGCGAACGTCGTGCTGGTGAAAAAAGCTGGCAGGTCTTACCGTATGTGCATTGACTTTACAGATCTCAATAAAGCTTGCCCCAAGGACAATTATCCTTTGTCGTGCATTGACATGCTTGTAGATGGAACTGACGGTCACGCAATGTATTCCTTTACTGATGTGAAGTCGAGTTATCATCAAATCCCTATGGAGCCCTCAGATAGAATCAAGACCTCGTTCGTGACACATCAAGCCACATATTGTTTTAAAGTTATGCCCTTCGGGCTCAAGAACGCAGGTGCTACCTATCAGAGGATGATGAACAAGATATTCGCAGATAGTAAGGGGGGTAATTATTCTGTCTATGTAGATGATATGATCATTAAAAGCACAACTGTAGAAAGGCATGCAGAGGATATAAAGGAGGTACTGGACGTACTTCGGCGCCATAACATCAAATTGAACCCAGAGAAGTGCACTTTCGGAGCAACATATGGGAAATTTTTAGGATTCATGATCAGCGAAAAAGGAGTTAGCCCAAATCCTGACAAGGTCAAAACGGTCCTGAAAATGCAAGCGCCACGGAATATCAGAGAGGTACAACGCCTTAACGGGCGTATCATAGCCTTGGGCAGGTTTATCTCTTATTCAGCCCGCAGATGCCAGCCCTTTTTCGAAGTCATCAAGAAACAAAAGACATTCGAGTGGAATGAGGATTGTCAAAATGCCTTCGAAGGAATCAAGCGGTTCCTCACAGAGCCACCCATGATGAGCTGACCTTTGAAAGGGGAGGATCTCTACATGTATGTATCGGTCACGGATAAAGCCGTATGCACGGTCATGATATGAGAAGAAAATGGCCAACAGTTCCCGATCTACTACGTGAGCAAAGTTTTGAAAGACTCTGAAACCAGGTATTCAAAGCTTGATAAAATGGCACTGGCTGTTGTAACCACGGCAATTCGCCTTAGGCCATATTTTCAGGCGCATACCGTAGTAGTTCAAACAAACATACCAATGAGAAAGGTATTGCAGAAGCCAGATACTTCAGGAAGGTTGATGGAGTGGGCAATTCGCCTGGGCGAATTCGATGTGAGGTATGAAAGCAGGTCAGCTTTGAAAAGTCAGGTCCTGGCGGACTTCGTGAATGAATTCACTGACGAAGGGATAGATCATCCCAAGCCTCCATTAGAGGAATGGTCGATGTACACTGATGGAGCCTCCTCGGCGGATGGAGCAGGTGTGGGAGTTGTGATCAAAGGTCCCCAATACATAAGGTTGCGATATGCAGCAAAATTAAATTTCCATACCACTAATAACGCTGCTGAGTATGAAGCTCTGATATTGGGACTACGCCTACTTCGAGAAATTACCCCGGAGCGGATCGTGATCTATAGTGACTCGAAACTAATGGTCAACCAAGTAATCAAGAATTACGAGGTGAAAGACGAGGTTCTGGCCAAATATGTAGCAGAAGTCAAAAAGTTGTGGATCACCTTGAAGTTAAAGAAACTAAGTGGGAGTTGATTCACATACCAAGGGAATCCAATACAGAGGCTGATCAATTGGCCAAAATGGCTTCTTGTGAGGAAAACTGGGCGGATCCGGATTGTCCCTTTGAAGTGAAAATGGCTCCAGTATTTACCTCTGAAGAAGTATCCCTACTTACAATGATGGAAGATGATTGGAGGTCAGTCATCCGCCAATATCTGCTAAATGGAACATTACCTGAAAACAAGGAAGAGGCACGGTGGATAGTCAAGAGAGCAGCTTATTTCTCCTTGATCAATGATGGTCTTTACAGAAAGTCCTTTAGTCATCCTTGGTTGAAGTGCATTCTACCGGAAGAAGGACAACGGATCCTCAAAGAGCTACATGAGGGATCTTGTGGGGCACATGAAGCATCCGCCACGATCTTGAAAAAATCCAGGTTAGCAGGTTTTTACTGGCCCACAGCTGAATTGGATGCCCAAAGTTTGGTAGAATCTTGTCACAATTGTCAGATTCATGCGAATGAGTCACATACTACCAAACATATTCAGAGGCCAATCATCGAAGGACGTCCATTCGCTCTCTGGGGAATAGACATTGTTGGCCCATTTCCCCCAACTCGCCGGCAAAAGAGGTACGTGGTAGTGGCAGTAGACCATTTCACCAAATGGGTAGAAGCCGAAGCTGTTTCCTCCATTACAGCAGAACGAATGGTGGAGTTCGTCAAGGACAACATCGTAGGAAGATACGGTGTTCCACATACCATCATCACCGATAACGGAACACAGTTTAACTGTGGCAAATTCAAAGCTTTCTGTGAGGGGTTGGGCATCTTGAACAGATTCGCCTCCGTTTATTATCCTCAGTCCAATGGAATGACCGAAGTTACCAATCGGACGATCGTGAAGGGGATAAAGAAGAGATTGGGAGATCATGATAAGAGGTGGGCGGATCAGCTAACAAGTGTTTTATAGGCTTATCGTACCACCCCAAGAACAGCTACTGGGGAAACACCATTCGCCCTTTCTTATGGTGTTGAGGCCGTTATCCCAGTTGAAATACAAGTCCCCAGTGATCGGGTGACCTATTATTGTGAGGAGGACAACGACAAACGGTTAAGGGAGCGCCTAGATCAAGTTGAGGATCGCAGGGATCAATCCTATTGTTGAGCGATTTCCGCAAGTGCACGGTTTCGCTTGTAGTAATAAAAATATCGATCCCACAGAGAACGCTTTTTAACGAAAACTTATATTAATTTAGTTTAAATATGACTTAAGGTTTATTAAATAGATAAACGTTATTTGAAATTGGATTTGGTTTTGAAATTGCTAGAAATAGAATTAGATTAGGGTATTTTAGATGTTAGAAATTATTTATGATTTAAAAGTTAATTTGCAAGATAGGAACGTTTAGAATTTTTAGAAAAACAAATAAATGTATTTGTTTGCATTAAGCAAAGAAAACAACTTTAAACTTTGTACAAATTATAACGATGAAATAAATGGCGGAACCTCTAATTAATTGGCTTTGAACGTGGCAAAACCCTTTCGGGATAGTTGCCCTTAATCAAATTAAAACTCTTTCGAGATGATAATTTGCCTAAGTGTTCAACAAAGTTTCCTTGTAATGATTTTGAATTTAACTACGTTTTAATGAAAACACCAGCAATCACTTTAGTGGATTGGTTACCATAAGTGCTGCATAAAGATTTATCGAATAGAACAGACCTTATTAGATGAAATATAAATTGATACAAGTTTACAGAGTGAAATCGCATGGAACCTTCGAGGGCATGCAAGTGAACGGCTGATCAATCCTTTCATTGGGTTTCCTTAGAGGTTGTCAGGCTCAGGGGCGGATCCTTTTACTAATTCTTCTCGCCGAATCTTTGGAATGGAGAATAATCTCATCTACCACCAAAATGTAAACTAAACTGGAACAATGTCTAAATGCTACTAAACTTGTTATTATTGAGTAAACAATGTGTGTACAGCATATTGCTTTGAACAGAAATAAAATCTAAACTCTGACTCTTTTCTGAGTCAGAGTTTCTGCATAAACTCTGCACTAATCTAACTCTCTCAATATTACATTACATAACATAACATAACATAACATAACATAACATAATATATTTTTTCTCCATATCAACTCTTTATTTATAGATGTTGAAGGGTTGTGACTGAAGTGATGTGTCCTTTGTGAAGAGACGTATCCGTTGGTTAAAAGTCGTGTCCGTTCTGAAGAGACGTCTTTATCCACCCGAAAGAACGCGTTTCTTGGATTTTAACATGTGTTCATTGTACTTTGGCAGAATTTCTGCACTTACCGAGAATGGAAATCCTCTACCGAGGATGGGGAGCTGAATTTGTCATTGAAACGAAAGGAAAGGAGGTGGCTGAGGAACGCGTGTCGCGACCGAGGATTGTGGATTCGCGGTCGCGGCCCCAAATTCTCTACCGAGAATTTTGGGTTCTCTGCTGAGAATCTGCATTTTTCTCTATTTCTGACTTCGTCTTTGTCCTCGTTTTGGTGTAATTGATCTTTGTTGTTTTTGACTCCTTTTGTAAGGTTTTTCTTCTGTTTTCGAGCTCTTTTCGTTCCTATTTGGATTTTACCAAATATTTAGGTACCTTGCAAGAAAGAAAGATATTTGAGAGTAAAAGTAATCTAAACAGATATAAATAACACAAATTCGTAATAAAAATGATGTAAATATTAATGATATTTTAGGTATATTTTGGGCTTAACAAATCTCCACACTTAATCTTTTGCTAGTCCCGAGCAAAATTTCACTGAACTTATTCCTTAACTAATCTCTTTTTGGAAATAAAACATATATCTTTGTGTTTACCTTTTAAATTAGTTAAGTCGAAAATACTAACTTCGCATGGCAAATTTATACGCAAAATATCAAACTAACTTAGTATAAATACGATATATCATTCGTCTTGTATTTCAATGTTTAAATTGAAGTATTCGGGACGATGTAAGCACGCATGTTATTGAGTCTTTCATCTCAAGGCATTTCAAAGCACCAAATTTCCTTTCCCAAACTTGAATTATTATATATAAGTATTAAGTTTAATTTATTTGCTTAGTTACGCCCGTGATAAGGGTGGTCTCGACCGTAACTTTATATGCATTTTATTTGTGTTCGCTTAAGAGGTACCGACCATGCCATAGGTGGACGCAATCGTTACTTTAAACTTTAAACACGCTTAATTTTTCTTATTTAAACGTTCCTTTCATACCTCGATTGTGATAAGGGTGGTCGCAACCGTGGCTAAAAGTACGCTTTACTTATTTTATTTCTTCCCTTTCATACCTCGACTGTGATAAGGTTGGTCTCAATCGTGGCCAAAAGTTAAGAATACGATTTATTAATTGTAACTTGGGAAAAAGAAAATTAGCACATTCATCCTATATTGACTTAAAATTCAACATGTATTATGGCTAAAGTTTCCTTAAAAACTTCAATTGGTGTTAATGTAAGACAAAATCAAAACCGAGCTAAAAATTGTTAGTTCAATTTAATGCCTATAAACCTAATTAAAAATTTAAAATAAGATTTATTGTATCATGAAATTCATGATATGAAATAGAGATTGAAAATAAAGAATTTTTACTTAAATATATTTGCTCGAGACAATTTTTACTTAAAATCGTGTCGAAGATTTGTGAAAAATTTTAAAATATTACCCGTATAGAAATATTATTTCTATCGATAATGATAACCTAAAAAAAATAATCATAATCTATGTTTTTAATTTATGATTAAATTATAAATGTATAAAAATGTTAAATTAATAAAATAGTGTTGCAATATATGTTGCATTTGTGAAAATATTTTTTTGTTGCATTTATTCGTATGTCTAAAATGATATATGTATATCTCCTCCCACACTTAAATTGGACCATGTCCTCATTGGTGCAAAATTTGATAAAACACGAAAAAAATGTACGAAAATAAGCATACGAATGAAGAAAGAAAAAGTATGAAATTAAAGTATCCAAATTAAGATATTAAAATTTGTACCAAACATAATATAAAATAGGAGTATTGTAACAAATCAAAATAAATGAGTAAAGAAAAGATTAGATATAACCTGATTACGTGAACGTGAATCCGGTGGAGATGGTGTGGTCACTACGCCTTGACGACGGAAAAATGATAATAACCGGCGTCGGGTTGACGTGTGTTCTCTCCTCAAAGTATGATACTGGTGCCCACCACGGATCATCTTTGGAATGCTTGTAACAATATCATCTAACCAAACTTTTGTGCTTGTGTGTAGGAAACAACACGCCCTTGTGCTTTGCATGCTCATCCTCTTTAATACGAATCTCTTCATCCCCAACTTCATAAATTAACTTAAATCCCTAAATGTAATCCTCTCATTCCTTTGTAGCATGGGAAAGAGTAATCTGCGTTGTCTAGGCATTTTAAGCTACGAATGTTGCTGTTGGGAAAGAATTATAAAAAATTTGGTAAAAGTAAAGGTGATATGGTGTGGAATTAATTGTACTGGGAAGAGATTGGGTTGTGTAATTAGGAAAAATAGAAAGTGATGTTAGGTTTGTGTAAGGGATAGGTATATATAGGGGTAAAATATAGGTGTTTAGGAGCTATGGAAGGAATAGGAATTGGCTCAATTGAAGTCAAAAATCCAGAACTGGTGGCTCTACAGGCCGCGGGTCGCGACTGAGGATACCCATCCGCGGCCGCGGCACGCGGTATTCATAGAAATTTTCTCTGAATTTTCTTGCGTTGCTTGCTGAAGTTACCGAGAATTTGACATTCTCGGCCGCGGATCAGCCCCTGATCATCCATATTTTGCATTTTAACTCTGTTTTGTGTAATTTCTTTGAGAAATTATATCCTGAACTCCTTGAAAATGTAACCTGTACTTAAAAACATAAATGTAAAACATTAAATGATAAGGAAAACCAAAGGTTTGTCCTTATTAATGGAAAAATAAATGATATAATTAATTCAATGAAGATAAGAATATCAAAGGTTTTGAATAAAAATTGATTGAAGCATTTATGTTCATTTAATTATGTAAGTTAAATGGATCTATATTTAGTCATTTACATTTAATTTAGTCATGTACATTTATTAATGTCTTATTTAATAGATTCATAAGATATTAAATATAAACTGAGAATTATCATCATCGATTAATTATCTTTGATAAAATTTAAACAGACATAAAACTAGTACTCAGACGAAATAATAAAAAGAATATTTTTATTATAATTGCATGAAATAAATATGAATTTAATTATAAACAAACAAACCTATTTACATACTATGTGAAAACAAAAATACTAAACAACACAAAGGCAAATTAAAACGTCATCCCGTTGAATTGTGGGCCAATCCTAAAAACATTTTTAACCAGGCCCTCATTTTCCATGTATTCATAATCCATAAATGGAAAGGGTTCTGGATCGGTCCACGGAACATCGACTAATCCTTTCGCTCCGAGTATAATGCCACAGATTATATTCCCATATCCCGTTGACTTTCTCCCTTTCAACCTAGAAGCGGCAACCAGACCGTTCATCAAAATCTTCGATGAATTCACGGTATTGCCTCGGAAGATGTCGCCTAAGACATACAGGTCTGTGTCTTGGACCATACTACTAGAAGTGCGTCCAAACAAACTGTGACACAAGAATTTATGTAAATAAACCATAGAATTGGATTTGATACTCTTATTGTAGGCGAGTCTGGGATTGAAACGCCAAAAACCAGTTAGCATTCGCCAGATGTCTCTAGACGTCATATTTCTGCCAGGACGATGTGTGGATGTATCCCGTAGGGGAAAACCAAACCAGGCATGTAACTCTGGGTAGCCAAATGTGTAAGTTTTGCCATCGTGGCGAAAACTAAGACGCATCCGACGTTTGTTAACAAAACGTACAGAATAGAGAAATTCCAGAATCCAATCTCTAATTATTGGAAATTTCATATGAGCAAACTTAGTCCACCCCAATTTCTCCAAATAGCGATTCATATCGTCGCTTATTCCGAGTTCATCATTCAAGAACTCGTCCATATATAACATCCCGACGGCCATAGTATATCGAAATTGATAATAACGGCGTCCTTTATCATGATTATACACCGGAAAGAAACAACCATAGCGTGCTGATAAGTCAGGACGTTTATTGTCTGCAACAGAAGTCATGGTGTTTGTAAATAGATAAGGAAGCAAAGTTCTCTGAACTTAGTTTCTGGTTAATAAAGATATAAGAATATCAGAAATTTATTCTGTCAGAGATAAAAAGAATGTAACAGAACTTTGATCCTCAATAACTTATTTATAAAATCCTAGGTTGAAAGGAGGTGTTGTTTTGATGCGAAAAGGTGTTAATCAAACCTCCTAAAGATGAAGAAACTCAATTTTTCGTTTCTGAAAAGTTGTGTCTGCAGGAAAAGAAGAATACAGGTCTGATTCTGCAGGAATTCACCGTGTCGCGATCGAGGATACTGAGCCGCGGTCGCGGCACGCTAAATTTTTTTTTTTTTTTAACGCTGATGTTACAGAGAATTCTGATTCTCGGTCGAGGATTTCAATCCTCGGTAAGTTCAGAAATTTTTATTCTCTCTTCATTTCCCTTGAAATTTTGAAATTCTGAATTCTCAACTGAGAATTCAGATTCTCTGTAAGTTCGGAAATTTATAAGGCAAAGAAAGTAAAATTCTCAACTGAGAATTCACATTCTCAGTAAGTTCAGAAATTTATTTTTTTTTCTTTCTTTTGCTTGGACAAACTTAGAACATGACTTAAATAAATTTTTATTGATTTAAAACTCGAAAAACTAAAAATTAAAAAATCATAAACAAATGTAAATTAAATTTAAAATAAGTAAAGATGAAAATAAAACAACAAACAAGACTAAAAATAAACAACAAAAGGTTTGAAAACTTACCTGGAGATAATTTCAATTTGGAATCAAAAATTAGAATTGCATCCCAAATCTTTGAAATTATTATTATATATATTTTTTCTTTCTTTTGGGTTTTTTATTTTTTTGGTATTTTCTTTTTTTTAGGCCCCTTTTTTTTATAGCGTTTTCTCAAATTAAGGATCTAATGATTTCGGTTGTGATAACATTAGGATATTATCATGAGGACCAAAAGAGATAATTACCTTAAGATATGCCACATAACAAAGGAAGCCGCCTGGCGGATCACCCTAGATCAGCTCTAAGAGATCCGCTGGCGGATCTCTTAGGCGAATCTCTCCATTTACCTAGATAACGGCTGGCCGCCGTCTCGACCATAAATGATTATTAAATGAATCATTAATAGTCTCAAACCGCCAAATTAAGAGTAACTTGTAACCGCCATTAAATGAGCATTAATGGAGGCTTTCTAGTTGCCTAGGGGTTACGAATTCCTCAACTATATATAGCCTACCTTTCTAGGCTATCAATGTACACTTACTTTTACATTCTCTAAGCTTTGTCAATACGATTTACTCTTCATATATTCTACTGACTTTGGCATCGGAGTGTCCCCGGTCGATCCCAGCGGCGCCTCATAGGGACGGGATCCGATCAAGAAGTTTCTCTAGTGTTATCAATTGGTGCGGTGAAGGTGGAGTCCTTGACCAAATAAAGGATTTTTCATTCACGTTGAAACATCATGAATGATGAAATACAAAATCCCTCCTCAAGGATCGAATCGCCAATAATTACACCATCTAGCGTTGGATGCACAAGCACAATCGCCCCTACGATGAATATTGATGGAAATATGCCCACGGCATCCTTCCTTGATATGTGTGCTCAGGATATTGAGGCGCGATATGGGCTTGAAATTGGAAACCGCCTTCGGGCGTTCATAACTATTCCTCCTCATAGTAGTACGGTACCTACATCAGCTGTCTCATCTCTACCTCCGTTAAACTTCGGTCTGGGACCTGGGGCTCGTAACTCTTCATTCCTTTAAGCTCACAACGTTGACTCTACGGTAACTACCACAGCGCCAGGTGGAGCGCGACCGGTTATCAGGGAGCTGTTTCCTGGTGAAGGAAGCCACGGGAACAATACGGTCCCTCCTGGTGGATCAGAAGTTCCAAGGTTTAATCGTGATGGGCCGAATGTACCCAGGCGCCCACGGACGAATTCGTCCCATGGCGGATTTAAAGAGCCCATTCGTAAAAGGCGTAAAAAGAACAAAGATAAGCAGGCAAGATCTCCTTCGCCGAGGCGAACAAAATCTCCACGCCGTGGCAGATCAGCTCCATCTACTGGTCGTAAAGGGAGCAAGAGACCGGAAAAAACGTCTCATATAGGTGGACCACCACCCCATCCATCTTCAGGAACTGTTGGACACACTCTGCCAGAAGGCCAGCAAGGAAGAAACGGTCCAATTCCTCCAAATAGAGGAAGTGGAGGGGGAGGTGACGGAGGAAGAAGGGGAGGCGGACGAGGCAGACATTCGCCATCGGATTCATCGTCAGAATCAAGTTCTTCTTCCTCTCCAAGCAGATCGCCACGAAGAGATCATCCCAGGGCGGATCCGGAGAATTTTGATGATAGAGTAAGGGCCCTAGTGCTCCAAATGAATGAGGAAAATGCTAGGCATAATCCATTCGCCAATAGAGATTCGCCTTTTGCGGCCTGGATTGAAGCAGAGGAAACTGAAAGGGCGTTTAAAATCCCTAATCTTGCAATTTACACAGGCAAAGACAATCCGGAGGCTCATGTTCGAAAATATAGAATCTTGGCCAGACTCAATCGAGCCACCGAACCTGTACTTTGCAAGATGTTTGTCACCACTTTGGGAGGTCCAGCCTATTTATGGTTCCAATCTCTACCTCCAGGCTCTATAAATAGCTTCGATCAATTAAGCAGGGAATTTTGTGCAAAATTTGCTGGCTGCATCCCTGCAGTGGTGAAATCTGGAAAGCTTTTTGAGCTAAAACAGAAGGCGAATGAACCACTTCGAGATTATGTAGACACTTTCAACCAGTTGTGTATACAAATCGTTGATGTAGATATCTCCGTAGCTGTGGAGTGCTTTGTAAGAAACACTACTTGTAAAAGTTTGCAAGAAGACCTCATTCGTAAAAAGCCCACCAGCATGGCAGAGTTGATGGAGCGCTGTAAAGACTTTATAGAGGTTGATGATATTCGCCGAGGTACCCCATCATCGCCAAAGAAGGATAGAGGTGAGTCCCTCCCTCGGGACCGGGACAGAGACAAACGTCAAGATTCTTCTTCTCGAAACAAACGAAGGGATTCTAGGAACAAATCAACGTTTGTCACCTCCTTCACACCTCTCAATACTTCTAAAAGTGAAGTTCTTATGTGGATCGAGAACAGCCAGCACAAACGGAGCATTTCATACCCCGAGCCAAAAGGGGGGAGTACACCAACAAAGGAAAGAATCCTAAAAATTATTGCAAGTATCACAGGAAGAATGGTCATGATACGGATGCTTGCTGGGAGTTGGCTCGAGAAATTGAGCGACTCATTGAGAGAGGAAAGTTGGATCGGTTCATCCAAACGGAAGGAAAGGAAGATGACAAATCCAAAGAGGACCCGAAGAAGAAAGGAAAGGGTACCATCAACGTCATAGCAGGTGGGCCTAGCTATCAGCCAACATTAAAAAAGGCGAAGACGACCACCCTTGACAGGACATCCCTAAATCGCCCTTTCTCAGACGCGGGTCCTGAAATTCCACCCCATGCGGACGCATTGGTCGTCACTATGATGGTTGAGGGTTGGGAGATGAAGAGGGTAATGATTGATATAGAGTAACTTGGCCTTTCGTCTGGATGGACAATTAGCCTACAATATTATCCTCGGGCGACCTTTCATCTCTGAAGCTGCAGCTCTTATCTCTATTCGCCATTTAACGCTTTACATCCCCACGGTCAAGGGGGGCGTGATGGTTAGAGGTTGTCAAAAAGTAGCCCAAGAGACATATTCGGCTTTCTTAATGATTCGCCCTCAATCTAAGGAGGAAGATGAAGAAGAACGTGTCACAATGGCCTTAAGCGAAACCGAAATGTACCTGATGGCAGAAGAAAAGCAGGTACGGATAGCTAAAGGACTACAGGGCAATATCAGAGATGCCATCTCCAAGGTACTCTGTGAGGCCGAAGATGTCTTCGCATGGAAGGATGAAATTCTGCCTGGAATCAGTCCGGACGTAATCACCCACAAACTCAACATTGACAAAGATGCGGTTCCTGTGGCCCAGAAGCGGAGGAATCATGGTCCAGAAAGACAAAAAGTGATAGAGGAGGAAATTGCCAAGCTCCAGAAGGCGGATGCCATTGAGGAAGTACTTTACACTCAGTGGTTGGCGAACGTCGTGCTAGTCAAGAAAGCTGGCGGATCCTACCGCATGTGCATTGACTTCACAGATCTTAATAAAGCTTGCCCCAAGGATAACTATCCTTTGCCATGCATAGACATGCTTGTAGATGGAACTGCCGGTCATGCAATGTATTCCTTTACTGACGTGAAATCAAGTTATCATCAAATCCCTATGGAGCCCTCAGATAGAATCAAGACCTCGTTCGTGACACATCAAGCTACTTATTGTTTTAAAGTTATGCCCTTTGGGCTCAAGAACGCAGGTGCTACCTATCAGAGGATGATGAACAAGATATTCTCGAACAGTAAGAATGATAATTATTCTGTCTATGTAGATGATATGATCATTAAAAGCGCAACTGCGAAAAAGCATGCAGAGGATGTAAAGGAGGTACTGAACATACTTCGCCATCACAACATCAAGCTAAATCCAGAGAAATGTACTTTCGGGGCAACATATGGCAAATTTCTAGGATTCATGATTAGTGAAAGAGGAATTAGCCCAAATCCTGACAAAGTCAAAGCAGTCCTAGAAATGCAACCTCCTCGGAATATCAGAGAAGTACAACGCCTCAATGGGCGTATCATAGCCTTGGGCAGGTTTATCTCTTGCTCAGCTCGTAGATGTCAGCCTTTTTTCGAAGTTATCAAGGGACAAAAGGCGTTTGAGTGGAATGAAGATTGCCAAAATGCATTCGAAGGAATCAAGCGGTTCCTTACAGAGCCACCCATGATGAGTCGACCTATGAAGGGGAAGGATCTATACATGTATGTGTCAGTTACGGATAAAGCCGTATGCACAGTCATGGTGCGAGAAGAAAATGCCCAACAATTCCCCATTTATTACGTGAGCAAAGTTTTGAAAGATGCCGAAACCAGATATTCGAAGTTGGACAAAATGGCACTGGCTGTCGTGACCACGACAATCCGCCTTAGGCCATACTTTCAGGTGCATACCGTGATAGTTCGAACCCATATACCGATGAGAAAGGTATTGCAGAAGCCGTACACTTCGGGAAGGTTGATGGAATGGGCGATTCGCTTGGGTGAATTTGATGTAAGATACGAGAGCAGGTCATCTTTAAAAAGTCAGGTCCTGGCGGACTTCGTGAATGAATTCACTAACGAGGGGATATCTCATCCCAAGCCTCCGTTAGAAGAATGGTCAATGTATACAGATGGAGCTTCCTCTACAGATGGAGATGGTGTGGGAGTTATGATCAAAGGTCCCCACTGCATAAGGCTGCGATACGCCGCAAAGTTAAATTTCCATGCTACTAATAATGCTGCTGAGTACGAAGCTCTGATATTGGGCTTACGTCTACTCCAAGAAATCACCCCGGAACAGATCGTGATCTACAGCGATTCTAAACTAATGGTCAACCAAGTAATTAAGAATTACGAGGTGAAGGACGAGGTTCTGGCCAAGTATGTAGCAGAAGCCAAAAAGATTCTGGATAACCTTGAAGCTAAAGAAACTAAGTGGGAATTGGTTCACATACCAAGGGAATCCAATACAGAGGCTGATCAATTGGCCAAAATGGCTTCTAGTGAAGTAAACTGGGTGGATCCAGATTGTCCCTTCGAAGTAAAAATGGCTCCAGCATTTGCTGCTGAAGAAGTGTCCGTACTTACAACAATGGAGGATGATTGGAGGACAGTCATTCGCCAATACCTACTGAATGGAACATTACCTGAAGATAAGGAAGAGGCGAGGAAGATTGTCAGGAGATCGGCTTACTTCTCCTTGATCAATAATGGTCTTTATAGAAGGTCTTTTAGTCATCCTTGGATGAAATGCATTCTACCAGAAGAAGGGCAACAGATCCTCAAAGAGCTACATGAGGGGTCTTGCGGGTCACATAAGGCATCCGCCGCGATCTTGAAGAAATCAAGGATAGCAGGGTTCTACTGGCCCACAACCGAGTTAGATGCCCAGAGTTTGGTAGAATCTTGTCATAGTTGCCAGATTCACGCAAATGAGTCACACACTACCAAGCACATTCAAAGGCCAATCATTGAAGGCCGTCCGTTCGCCCTTTGGGGAATAGACATCGTTGGACCATTTCCTCCAACTCGCCGGCAAAAGAAGTATGTAATAGTAGCGGTGGACCATTTCACCAAATGGGTAGAAGCTGAGGCTGTTTCCTCCATTACAGCAGAGCAGATAGTAGAGTTTGTCAAAAACAACATCGTGGGAAGATATGGCATTCCACACACCATCATCACTGACAACGGGACACAGTTTAACTGTGGGAAATTCAAGGCTTTTTGTGAGGGATTGGGCATCATGAACAGATTCGCCTTCGTTTATTATCCTCAGTCTAATGGAATGACCGAAGTAACCAATCAGACGATTGTAAAGGGGATAAAAAAGAGGTTGGGAGAACATGACAAAAAATGGGCGGATCAGCTTACAAGTGTTTTATGGGCTTATCGCACAACCCCAAGAACCGCTACGGGAGAAACGCCGTTCGCCCTTTCTCATGGAGTGGAGGCCGTAATCCCCGTGGAAATACGAGTCCCCAGTGGTCGAGTGGCCTTTTATTGTGAAGAAGACAACGATAAACGACTGAGGGAACGTCTGGATCAGGTCGAGGATCGCAGGGATCAATCCTATGTACGCATGGCAGTATATAAACAGCGGATTGCATCCTATCATGATAAAAATGCCAAGATTGTGGATCTAAATATGGGAGATCTTGTGCTTCGCAAGGCTGATAAAGTCCAATCTCGAGAAGGCAAAGGCAAGTTGGGGATCAATTGGATAGGTCCATACCAGATAGTGGAGAAGGTGGGACCAGCCACATTCAAAATACAAGATACGGAGGGCAACACGCTGCCACGGACGTGGAATCTCCAAAATCTCCACAAATACTTTGTTAGAAAATAAAGTACGGTCTTGAGTACTCTTTTTCCTTTAACAAGATTTTTCCCATGGGGTTTTCTTGTTAAAGGTTTTGATGAGGCTCATCTATAAAGACCTGTCCGCTGTAATAAGGTGTTCATCCCATTAATAAATATCGTTGGTTTTATTATTCATGTTCTTTTTATAGTTTACTGCTGCAATATCAATATTCCAGTCTTAAAAAGAAGGGGAGGCACCCAACGCTCTCCACATTCGCAATATATCGCCATCCTAAAGCACATAAGAGGATCAATCTTATGGGCGGATCCGTCTCCGGGTGGATCCCAATCTCCAATAAGAGTTAAAACGATCCTTGGACGCAAGGTCTTTACACTCTCTTATCCTTTTCAAAAAAGGAATTCACAAGTCCTACGGGTGGGTCATTTCACCTCAAAGATAGGTAGCAAATTGAGCCCCTGGGCAGCTTTACTTCCTCTAAAGAAGGAATAGAACAGCTTCAAACCTTCACAAAGGTTCATACAATGAAGTATGGCTGGCCACCTACTTCAAACAAAAATCCTAAACATACTCACATTGAAAACACTGTCTTGCGCAAGGGTAAAAGTAAAATAATGTTTATACATAGCAATGTTTGGAATTATACTTGAAAAGTTTTTACAAAAATTGCTAACTAAATGATAATAGGAGCATCTTCTTTTGTGCTTCCTTCGCCCCCGACGCTCGCTTGAGGGTCCTTCTTCTCCATAGTCAGGGATCCGCCTTCAAGAGATACTTCCTTATCCTCTTTTTGTTCAGGATCAGCTTTGGACGGCATCTCCTGGAGGTCATCCATCACAACTGTGGCAGAAGGTTTGGCATCCGGCAAGGTTCCCTTCATCCATTTTCGCACATAGTTGCGAAGGTACTCCTTGGCATTGGGCATCTTCTTGAACCTTGCCACATCTTCCGGTTCGGGGACAGCGAACTCAGGATCTGTGAAATCAATTTCAGGATGAGCTAAAGAGAAGTACGCCATAAGCATCTCTCCATAAAAGAATGCCTGTTTGCCCGCCGTGTATTCCGCTTCCCCGAGAGCATCTTCATGGCTTTTAGCATCAGAAGCTATTTTTGCCTTCAGATTTTGTATCTCCCCATCACGGAGAACTAAAGCAGCTGTGGCGGAAGCTAGGTTCGCGTTGGCGGTGGCAATAGTGGAATTGGCATTCGCTATCTCTTTCTCTAACTTTTCAATAGTCGCCCTATTCGCCACATTCTGAAGGACTCCATTCTTCAAAGTGCTCAAGCGGGCATACAGCTGAGGAAAACAAAAGGATTTAGTCCGAGAACGAAACAAATCATCATATTCTTTTAATACTCACCGAAAGAAGCTCAGACTTTCCCTTATGGACGTGGATCGATTCGGGGATTTGGTCGTAATCCTTTTGTACTTCTCCCACCTGTCCTAAAGCTTCGTCCAGGTCATTCAAGAGAGATTCATTCTCAAAAGTTCCTTGAACCCCAAACTTGGCGGACCAATATCCACCGATATCAGGCTTCGCCATCTGCGCAAACAGGAAAAACCATACGCCACTTTAAAATCAGATGAGCAGGAAACAAAATCAAGAGACGAATTACCTGAACCACTTTCTCAGTAGGTTTGGCGGATTTAATCGCGTCCGCCATTATCTTGGTACTCCCAATAGTATTGGGCCGCCTCTTCTTCAGCGGCGGATCGACAGCCATCTCCATAGGGCGTTTGCCCGTATCAGGTTGAGGGTTAGCCGCCTGATTCTTCTTACGGGCTTCCTCTTCTTGAAACATCCTGCGCGTCTCTGTAAGAGCACGATTTGCCTTAGACACACCCCTGCCAAAGAAGATATCAGAATAATTAAAGCTCCTGAAATATACAAAGTACCTTGATCAAACTGAGTAATTTTTGAATAAATGAATTGATCCTCCACTCGGCGGATCAGAGGAATGTCACTCATCATGAAGGCTAAGGCATCCGCATACGTCCATGCACCCGCCTTAATCTGCTTCATGAGATCCGCCACCTCTTCATCACTGTGTGTTAAGATTCGCATGTCACCCGCCATATGTAGCGGATGAGAGTTCCAGACGGAAGGAAAACCTAACGGTTCATCCTCCTTTATCTTCACGTAGAAGAAACTCTCATCCCAGCTATGAACGTTGGACATTTTGTTGTAAAAGGGTGAATAGACACCAAATTTGGCGAATGTAAGATAAGACTCCGACTTCCTCTTGGAAGGTTTGTGAAAGGCTCTAAAGATTCGGCCATTATACGCTACGCCTAAATTTGACGCAAGATAACAATCTAACGCCATGTCAAGCCAGCCGTTGGGGTGTAGCTGGCTGACGGCGATGTCAAAATACGAGAGGATATCCGCCAACATCTGGGGAAGAGGAAGGCAAAACCCTCTCTCAATATGACTACAAAATACAGTAAAAAAGCCCTTCGGCGGATTGGAGGGGCGTTGATGAGAAGCTGGGAGTTGGGTTTCATAATTTTTGATCCACGGAAAGCGATCCGATAGACTCGCCAAATCCGCGGCACTCATACGAGACGAAGTAGACTCCGTTCGAGGATTCTTTTTTCTAACAGGAATAGAAGAAGAAGCCATTAAACCCAGAAGCCGGTTACGGGCACCGGCCGGAGTAAAACCGGAAAAGCAAGAAGGGTTTCCGGTGGAATGAGTCTGGTAAGGGTTACGCGCCGAGTTATTGAACTCAGTTGGACCAGAATTAATCTCGCCAACAGAAGATTGGGAATTTTCCGACGAGGATGTGGTCCAACTAAAATCTACTTCAATCTTAGGGGAAGACGTCGAATTAAAGAGTTCGGAAGTTGACCCAGAGGATGAAGATGAACTTCTAAACATTCAGAGTAAAATAAAAAGCACTTACATGGAAATGCAGAAGCATGAGTAGGATCTTTGAAGTTTCTGAGGAAAGGCTTCGAAAACGGGAGAAGATGGAAAATGAGAAAGAAAGAGAAACTCCGAAAGATATGAAGATGGTTTTTGAAACGTTTCTAGGGCAGTGTGCTATTACACGTGTCGGCCATCAAAGGACGTTGGACAGAGTGCATATTAAATGCGGAAGCATAAGACGGCGCGCAGAAGTCCAAAAGCCCTAAAGGACTTTAAGGGCATTTTGGGGGGGCTTCTGATAACATTAGGATATTATCATGAGGACCAAAAGAGATAATTACCTTAAGATATGCCATGTAACAAAGGAAGCCGCCTGGCGGATCACCCTAGATCAGCTCTAAGAGATCCGCTGGCGGATCTCTTAGGCGAATCTCTCCATTTACCTAGATAACGGTTGGCCGCTGTCTCGGCCATAAATGATTATTAAATGAATCATTAATAGTGTCAAACCGCCAAATTAAGAGTAACTTGTAACCGCCATTAAATGAGCATTAATGGAGGCTTTCTAGTTGCCTAGGGGTTACGAATTCCTCAACTATATATAGCCTACCTTTCTAGGCTATCAATGTACACTTACTTTTACATTCTCTAAGCTTTGTCAATACGATTTACTCTTCATATATTCTACTGACTTTGGCATCGGAGTGTCCCCGGCCGATCCCAGCGGCGCCTCACAGGGACGGGATCCGATCAAGAAGTTTCTCCAGTGTTATCAGGTTGAATGCCCGAACTTTTGGTTCCGTACGTGAACAAAAACTACGTACATTAACTGAAACTTACAAAACTATATTAAAAGTATACAATTCCTTCGTGGCGAATAAGGTAATTTCATCCTACTTGTTCATCTGTCTGAGAAGATTTTCCATGGTGATTTCTTAGAGAGATAAATGTAGGTGTTTTAAGGGAATGATAAAAAGGAAATTATTTGGGTTTAGTGTAGGAATTGAATAAATTTCTTAATAAAGAGATATGATGTTTTGGTGAAGGGTTAAGTTTATAGAAAAGGGTTAAAGGTTTTAGAAGAGATTATTCGAATTTCCCTTCTATGATATATCTGTTAACTGGATTTCTTTTCTGTAGACTCCTTCTGTGAATTTATACTGATGATCAAATCTCCAGTTTATCTTTGAAAAAACTTGAATTTTCTTATCTGCAAACATTTAATTGCAAACGTTAAATAACAACGAGGATTTAGTCCTAGTGACCATCCTCAATAAATAAATAAAAACTATAAATAAATAAATAAATAGATGTATAAACCAAAGTTCGAAATAAAACACGAATAATATAATTTTTCGTTAAAAATTTGGCGTTCCCCGGCAACGGCGCCAAAAACTTGTTGAGCGATTTCCGCAAGTGCACGGTTTCGCTTGTAGTAATAAAAATATCGATCCCACAGAGAACGCTTTTTAACGAAAACTTATATTAATTTAGTTTAAATACGACTTAAGGTTTATTAAATAGATAAACGTTATTTGAAATTAGATTTGGTTTTGAAATTGCTAGAAATAGAATTAGATTAGAGTATTTTAGATGTTAGAAATTATTTATGATTTAAAAGTTAATTTGCAAGACATGAACGTTTAGAATTTTTAGAAAAACAAATAAATGTATTCGTTTGCATTAAGCAAAGAAAACAACTTTAAACTTTGTACAAATTATAACGATGAAATAAATGACGGAACCTCTAATTAATTGGCTTTGAACGTGGCAAAACCCTTTCGGGATAGTTGCCCTTAATCAAATTAAAACTCTTTCGAGATGATAATTTGCCTAAGTGTTCAACAAAGTTTCCTTGTAATGATTTTGAATTTAACTACGTTTTAATGAAAACACTAGCAATCACTTTAGTGGATTGGTTACCATAAGTGCTGCATAAAGATTTATCGAATAGAACAGACCTTATTAGATGAAATATAAATTGATACAAGTTTACAGAGTGAAATCGCATGGAACCTTCGAGGGCGTGCAAGTGAACGGCTGATCAATCCTTTCCTTGGGTTTCCTTAGAGGTTGTCAGGCTCAGGGGCAGATCCTTTTACTAATTCTTCTCGCCGAATCTTTGGAATGGAGAATAATCTCATCTACCACCAAAATGTAAACTAAACTGGAACAATGTCTAAACGCTACTAAACTTGTTATTATTGAGTAAACAATGTGTGTACAGCATATTGCTTTGAACAGAAATAAAATCTAAACTCTGACTCTTTTCTGAGTCAGAGTTTCTGCATAAACTCTGCACTAATCTAACTCTCTCAATATTACATTACATTACATAACATAACATAACATAATATATTTTTTCTCCATATCAACTCTTTATTTATAGATGTTGAAGGGTTGTGACTGAAGTGATGTGTCCTTTGTGAAGAGACGTATCCGTTGGTTAAGAGTCGTGTCCGTTCTGAAGAGACGTCTTTATCCACCCGAAAGAACGTGTTTCTTGGATTTTAACATGTGTTCATTGTACTTTGGCAGAATTTCTGCACTTACCGAGAATGGAAATCCTCTACCGAGGATGGGGAGCTGAATTTGTCTTTGAAACGAAAGGAAAGGAGGTGGCTGAGGAACGCGTGTCGCGACCGAGGATTGTGGATTCGCGATCGCGGCCCCAAATTCTCTACCGAGAATTTTGGGTTCTCTGCTGAGAATCTGCATTTTTCTCTATTTCTGACTTCGTCTTTGTCCTCGTTTTGGTGTAATTGATCTTTGTTGTTTTTGACTCCTTTTGTAAGGTTTTTCTTCTGTTTTTGAGCTCTTTTCGTTCATATTTGGATTTTACCAAATATTTAGGTACCTTGCAAGAAAGAAAGATATTTGAGAGTAAAAGTAATCTAAACAGATATAAATAACACAAATTCGTAATAAAAATGATGTAAATATTAATGATATTTTAGGTATATTTTGGGCTTAACACCTATGTACGCATGGCAGCAGACAAACAGCGGATTGCGGCCTACCATGATAAAAATGCCAAGTTTGTGGATCTAAAGATGGGAGATCTTGTGCTCCGTAAAGCTGATAAAGTCCAATCTCGAGAAGGCAAGGGCAAGTTAGCACTCAACTGGACGGGTCCATACCAAATAGTGGACAAGGTTGGACCAGCCACGTTCAAAATACAAGACATGAAGGGCAATACACTACCACGCACGTGGAATCTCCAAAATCTCCGCAAATACTTTGTCAGAAAATGAAATGTGTACATGGTCTTGAGTACTCTTTTTCCTTTAATAAGCTTTTTCCCATGTGGTTTTTCTTATTAAAGGTTTTAATGAGGCTCATTTATAAGACCTATTTGCTGTAATAAGGCGTTTCTCCCATTAATAAACATCATTTGTTCTATTATCTATGTTCTTTTTATTGTTTACTGCAACAATATCAATATTCCAGTCTTAAAAAGAAGGGGGGGGGGGCATCCAACGCTCTCCACATTTGCAATATACCGCTACACGATACCTTTACAAGCATAAGAGGATCAATCTTATAGGTGGATCCGCCTCTAGGCGGATCCTGATCGCCGATAGAGTTAAAACGATCCTTGGACGCAAAGTCTTTACACTCTCTTATCCTTCTCAGAAAGGAGTTCACAAGTCCTACGGGCGGATCATTTCACCTCAAAGATAGGTAGCAAATAGATTCCCTGGGCAAGCTTTACTTCCTCCAGGAATAGAACAGCTTCAAACCTTCACAAAGGTTCATACCATGGAGTATGGCTGGCCACCTACTCCAAACATAAATCCTAAATATGCCTATATATATATACTTCCTTACGTAAACGTAATGGTAAAATAAAATAGCAGTCATAAAGGATCGACCAAATTGTACTTAGAAGGTTTTTTTACAAAAATCTCAAGTAAACTAAATAGCAACGGGAGCCTCCTCCTTTGCACCATCCTTGCTTATGGCGCCTGCCTGCAGGGTCTCCTTCTCCACACCCCCAGATGCACCGGCCAGATATGCATCCTTCTCTGCGAAAGGTTCAGGATCTTGGGGAAGAGTGTTTGTAGGAATTGGCTCTTCATCTGCCTTCGGGGACACCTCTGTGGTCTCCCCAACCAAGATAGTAGTGGACGGCTTGATTTCCTCCACAGATCCCTTCATCCACTTCCGAACATATCTGCGGATGTATTCCTTGGCATCCGTCATCTTGTTAAATTTGGCCACGTCCTCTGGTTCAGGAACGGCAAACTGAGGATCTGTGAAATCAATATCGGGATGCGCCAAGGAAAAGTACGCCATAAGCAGTTCGCCGTAGTAGAAGGCTTGTTCACCCGCCATATACTCAGCCTCGCCTATGGCATCCTCGTGATTTTTGGCGTCTGTCGCAATCTTTTCCTTCAGCTTCCCAATCTTAGCATCTCTGAGGATTAGGGCGGCAGTAGCTGAGGAAAGATTCGCGTTGGCATCCGCTACATCTTTCTCCATCCTTTCAATAAGTGCTTTGTCAGCCACATTCTGGAGGAGCTCAGCCTCCAAAGCACGCATGCGAGTGTACAACTGGCAAAAACGGACAATCCGGTCAAAAAAGCGAAACGTAGCAGAGGATTAATATCTTTTATGAAATCCTTGCTAAAAGAACTTACCATAAGCAGCTCTGTTTTCCCCTTTTGTACGTGGATGGAGCCAAGAATTTGGTTTTGACTCCTCTGCACTTCGCCTACTTGGCCCAGGGCTTCATCCAAATCATTCAAGATGGCTTCATTCTCAAAAGATCCTTGAGCTCCAAATTTAGCGGACCAATATCCACCAATATCGGGCTTCGCTGTCTGCATAAGCATTTGATAGTCAAAACTCAAAGCTCAAAACTCAATGGATAAAAGTAAAAGATAACCCACCTGTGCTATCTCACCAACAGGCCTGGCGGACCTCATGGCATCCGCCATAAACTTTGAACCTCCAGCGATTGTGGGCTTCCTTCTCTTTAGTGGCGGATCCGCTGCCATCTCCACATGGCGTTTCCCGGAATCCTTTGGGGGGTTCACTGTTTGGTCTTTCTTACACGCTTCCGCCTCTAAAAACTTCCTACGCTTCTCTACAATAGCATGATTGGCCTTAGATAAACCCCTGCCAAAGACAAACATTAAAGTAATCAAGGTTCATAAAGAGATAAAATGTACCTTGCTCAAATTGTGTAATCTTTGAGTAAACAAATTGATCCCCTTCTCGGCGAATCAAAGGGATGTCACTCATCATGAAAGCTAAGGCATCAGCATATGACCATGCATCCGCCTTAATCTGCTTCATGAGCTCAGCCACCACCTCATCACTGTCAGTCAAAATTCGCATATCGCCCGCCCATATGCAGTGGCCTGGGATTCCAAAATGAAGGAAAGCCTAATGGCTCGTCCTCTTTTATCTTCACGTAGAAGAAATTCTCATCCCAGTAGTGGACATTAGACATTTTGTCACAGAAAGGTGAATACACTCCAAACTTGGCAAACGTAAGATAGGATTCGGACTTCCGTTTCGATGGTTTGTGAAAAGCTCGAAAAATTCGACCCGTATACACCACCCCTAAGTTCGAGGCGAGGTAACAGTCTAGAGCGATGTCTAACCAACAGTTCGAGTGTAGTTGGCTAACTGTGATATCGAAGTAAGAAAGGATGTCCGCCATCATTTTTGGAAGAGGAAGTCGGAACCCTCTCTCCACATGACTACAGTATACAGTAAGAAAACCATTGGGCGGACCGGAAGGACGTTGATGAGCTGCGGGAAGCATAGTCTCATAGTTCTTGATCCATGGAAAGTGATTCGCCAGATCCATTAAATCCGCAGCACTCATACGGGATGGAGTGGACTCTACTCAAGGGTTCTTTTTTTTTAGGAAAAACTGAGGAAGAGGCCATTTTCTCCAGGAACCTCCTAAACGCACTAGTCGGAGTGGCGGTAGAAATAGAATTAGAACGAACATAATCCCTAGTGGAACGAGTTTGATATGGATTACGCGCCGAGTTACTCAACCCAGTTAAATCAGCACTAACTGTCTCCTCGGAGGAAAATGAGTTCTCCGATGAAGAAGTGGTCCAGCTAAAATTGACTACGATTTCTGAGGGAGATGACAAATTAAAAAGTTCCGACGTTGATCTAGAGGATGAAGACGAACTCCTAAACATTCAGAGAAAATTAAAGAGAAGAATGAGCACTTACATGTGAAATTGAAAGCTTCTCAAAGAAAACTCTGAAAGGTCCGAGAGAAAGCTTCGCGCAGAAGAGTGAGAGTGAAGACGAAATGATGAGGAGAGAAGAAGAGAAAGGAAAGGAGGGAGTCTTTCCTCACTTGGGACAGTGCATCCGTCACACGTGTCATTCATCGACTGGCCTCGAACAGAGTGCTCATTAATGAAAGTATATATAACGGCGCGCAGAAGCTCAAAAGCCCTAAAGGACTTTAAAAGACATTTGGGGTGGGGGGGCTTCTCATAACATCGACATATTATCCCAAGGACCAAAAGAGATATTACTCTTAAAAGTACGCCACGTAGTAGTCTTTCAAAGGAAGCTAGCTGGCGGATCCCCCTAGATCAGCTCCAAGAGAGCCGCTGGCGGATCTCCAAGGCGAATCTCTCTGTTCATCTCGGTAACGGCTGGCCGTCGGCTCAGCCATAAAAGATCATTAATGAAACATTAACTGTCTTACCCGCCAGGTTAAGAGTAACTTGTAACCGCCATTAATGGGGCATTAATGAAGACTTTCTAGTTACCTGAGGGTTACAACTTCCCAGCTATATATAGCCTAATTTCCTAGGTTATCAAGGTACACATACTTGCTATTTTCTCTAAGCTTTGTCAATTCAGTTTATTCTCCATATTCTCTACTGACTTTGGCATCGGAGCTTCCCCCCATCAAACCCGACGACGCCCCTCACATAGACGAGCTCCGATCAGAAATTCTCTACTTGTTATCATGAACTAAACTCAAATATTACTGAACTGAAATATTACTCACTTCAAACATAACTGAACTCAAACATCAATCAACTAAAAGATTACTGAACTGAAATATTACTAACCTGAAACATTACTAAACTGAAATATTACTGAACTGAAACATCTTAGTAATGTTCCAGTTTAGTGATGTTTCAGTTTAGTAATGTTTAAGTTTAGTAATATTTGAGTTTATTGATGTTTAAGTTTAGTAATATTTAAGTTTAGTAATAATTCAATTCAGCAATGTTTCAGTTCAGTAATGTTCAGTAATGTTTCAGTTTAATGATTTTTCAATTCAGTGATGTTGTAGTTTAGTAATATTTAAGTTTAGTGATGTTTCAGATTAGTGATGTTTTAGTTCAGTGATGTTTCAATTCAGTGATGTTGCAGTTTAGTAATATTTAAGTTTAGTGATGTTCCAGTTCAGTAATGTTTCAGTTCAGTAATGTTTCAGTTCAGTGACGTTTTAGTTTAGAGACGTTTTAGTTCAATAATGTTTCAATTTAGTAATATTTCAATTCAGTGATGTTTCAGTTCAGTGATGTTTCAATTCAGTGATGTTGCTGTTTAGTAATATTTAAGTTCAGTGATGTTTCAGTTCAGTAATGTTTCAGTTCAGTGATGTTTTAGTTCAGTGATGTTTTAGTTCAGAGATGTTTTAGTTCAGTAATGTTTCAATTTAGTAGTGTTTTAATTCAGTGATGTTTCAGCTCAATGATTTTTCAATTTAGTAATATTTCAGTTCAGTAATGTTTCAGTAATATTTTAGTTCAGTAATATTTCATTTATTAATATTTTCGATTTAGTGATTTTCAGTTCAGTAATATTTCAGTTTAGTGATGTTTCAGTTTAATAATGTTTCAGTTTAGTAATTTTTTAGTTCAGTAATGTTTCAGTTTAGTGATGTTGTAGTTCAGTGGTGTTTCTGTTCAGTAATATTTCAGTTTAATAATGTTTGAGTTCTGTAGTATTTCAGTTTAGTAGTGCCTTAGTCATCTTATCTCTGATGTTGTTGCAGATATTTTTTAGAAGTCTATCAAAGTTTCTAGAAATGGGACAAGGTTGTCCCATATTTTCTTTGTGGATTATATTATCCTTATGTCTGAAGTGTCTTTAACTTAGGCGCATGGTTTGAAGTATGTTTTGTATCATTTTTTTTAATAGTTCGGGGCAAAAGGTCAGTTTATGTAAATCTCGTGTTTCCTTTTCTACTAATACTTCTAACAAGCTTCAAAATCACTTTTGTTCGTAGTTATGATTTAGGAGAACTACCAATCTTGGTAAATATCTAGGTATGCCCTTTCAGTTTAGTAATGTTTCAGTTTAGCAATATTTTAGTTTAGTATTATTGTTTCAGCTCAATGATGTTCCAGTTTAGTAATATTTTGGTTCAATGATGTTTTAGTTCAGTGATGTTTCAGTTTAGTAATATTTAAGTTCAGTGATGTTTCAAGTCAGTAATGTTTTAGTTTAGTGATGTTTCAGTTCAGTAATATTTCAGTTGAGTGATATTTCAGTTCAGTGATATTTCAGCTGAGTAATGCTTCAGTTCACTAATGCTTTAGTTCAGCAATGCTTCAGTTCAATAATGTTTCAGTTCAGTAATATTTCAGTTCAGACATGTTTCAGTTCAGTGATGTTTCAGTTTAGTAAAGTTTCAGTTTAATGATGATTTAGTAATGTTTCAATTTAGTAATATTTCAGTTTAAAAATATTTCAATTCAGTGATGTTTCAGTTTAGTACTATTTCAGGTCACTGATATTTTAGTTTAGTAATATTTTAGTTTAGTAATGTTTTAGTTTAGTAATATTTTCAGTTCATCCATGTTTCAGTTTAGTAATGTTTCAATTCAGTAATGTTTTAGTTTATCAATATTTTGGTTTAGTGATTTTATGTTCAGTAATATTTATTTTAGTGATGTTTCAGTTCAATAATGTTACGATTTAGTGATGTTTCAGTTTTGTAATTTTTTAGTTCAATAATGTTTCAGTTTAGTGATATTTTAGTTCAATAATGTTTCGCCTTAGTAATGTTTTAGTTTAGTAATGTTTCAGTTCAGTGATATTTCAGTTCAGTGATATTTCCGTTTAGTAATATTTAGTTCTAGTGATGTTTCAGTTTAATGATGTTTTAGCTTAGTAATTTTCGGTTTAGTAATGTTTCAGTCCAGTAATATTTCAATTTAGTAATGTTTCTATTAACTGATGTTTCAGTTCAATAATGTTTCACTTCAGTAACGTTTCAGTTTAATGATTTTTTAGTTTAGTAGTGTTTCAGTTTAGTCATCGTACGGTTCAGTTAGGTTTCAGTTTAGTAATGTTTTAGTTCAATAATGTGTCAGTTGAGTGATGTTTAAGTTTAGTAATATTTCAGTTCAATGATATTTTAGTTCAGTAATTCAGTTTAGTAATGTTTAAGTTTAGTAATGTTTTAGTTCAGTGATGTTTTAATACAGTAATATTTCAGTTTACTGATGTTACGGTTTAGTAATATTTTAGTTTAGTAATGTTTTGGTTCAATGATGTTTCAGTTCAATGACGTTTCAGTTCGGTGATGTTTCATTTCAGTGATATTTCAGTTTAGTGATGTTTCAGTTCAGTGGTGTTTCAGTTCAATGATATTTCCATTTATTAATATTTCAGTATATTGATGTTTCAATTCAGCTATGTTCCAGTTTAGTAATGTTTGGGTTTAGTGATGTTTCAATTCAATGATGTGTCAGTTCAGTAATGTTTCAATTCCATGATATTTTAGTTCAGTAATGTTTTAGTTTAGTAATATTTCAATTTAGTAATGTTTCAATTTAGTACTATTTGAGTTTAGTGATGTTTGAGTTCAATGATGTTTCAGTTTAGTAATATTTCAATTCAGTAATGTTTCAGTTCATTAATATTTCAGTGTAGTAATATTTCAGTTCAACGATATTTCAGTTCAATGATGTTTCTGTTTAGTAATGTTTCAGTTGAGTATTGTTTCAGTTTAGTGATATTTCAGTTTAGTAATATTTCGGTTTAGTGATGTTTTAGCTTACTAATGTTTCGGTTTAGCGATGTTTCAGTTTAATGATGTTTCAGTTCGGTGATGTTTCAGTTCAATGATGTTTCATTTTAGTAATATTTCAGTTCAGTGATATTTCAGTTCAACCATGTTTCAATTCATTAATGTTTCAGTTTAATGATGTTTTAGTTTAATGATGTGTCAATTCAGTAATGTTTCAATTTAGAAATGTTTTACTTTAGTAATATTTCAGTTCAGTGATGTTTCAGTTTAGTAATGTTTCAATTTAGTAATGTTTCAATTTAGTAATGTTTGAGTTCAGTGATGTTTGAGTTCAGTGATGTTTGAGTTCAATGATGTTTGAGTTCAGTGATGTTTCAGTTTAGTAATGTTTAAGTTTAGTAATGTTTAAGTTTAGTAATGTTTCAGTTCAGCGATATTTCAGTTCAGTGATGTTTCAGTTTAGTAATTTTTTAGTTTAATGATGTTTCAATTCAGTAATGTTTCAGTTCAGTGATATTTCAGTTTAGTAATATTTCAGTTCCATGATGTTACAGTTTAATTATGTTTCAATTCAGTAATGTTTCATTTTAATAATGTTTCAGTTTATTAATGTTTCACTTTAGTGATGTTGCAGTTCAATGATGTTTCAGTTGAGTGATGTTTCAGTTTTGTAATATTTTAGTTTAGTAATGTTTCAATTTTGTAATATTTCAGTTTAGTGATGTATGAGTTCTGTAATGTTTCATACTTATAATATTTTAGTTCAGTGATGTTTCAGGTTAGTGATGTGCTAGTTTAGTAATATTTTAGTTCAGTGATGTTTCAGTTCAGTAATATTTCAGTTTAGTAATATTTCCGTTTTGTATACCTATAAATCATTAGGATTATAAGCTCAATTTATAAATCCTTAGAATCATGAGCTCAATTTGTAAATACTTAGTTTTTTTTTATTTCTTTAAGCTTTCATTTATTTATAAACAATCATTGAGCTTACAATCCATAACGTAACGTAATAAATATAAGCTTAATTTATAAATCCTTAGAATTGTAAGCTCAATTTGTAAATCCTTAGGATTTATAAATAGTCATTGAGCTGTCAATCTGTAACGTAGCGTAGCGTAACATAATGTAACGTAACTTGACACGACGTAATGTAACTTGACATGACATAACATATTATAACGTGATGTAACGTAGCGTAACATAACATAATATAATGTTACATAACGTGAATAACGTAACGTAACGTAACATAATATGATGTAACGTAACATCATGTGATGTAACATAATATAATGTGACGTATCATAACGTAATGTAACGTAACATATACCATAACATAACGTAACGTAGATCACTAACTTTCACGAAAAATATTACTTTCATGTAAAAAAAATTGAACTTTACGTAAATCTCATATCTTTAGAGATAATTTATGTAAAATTGGACTTAATTAACATAAAGTTGTATTTTTATATAAAAAAAGCAGTAACATTGCAAAAAATCAAGTTTTACATAAAACATTTGAATTTTGTATAAATCTTATATGTTTAGGTAACGTGACGTAAGCTCAATTTATAAATCTTTAGGATTGTAAGCTCAATTTGTAAATCTTTCGGCTTTTATTTTTATTTTTTCAAACTTTTATTATAAACAATCATTGGACTTGCAATCCTTAATGCAAACTAACGTAATATAATGTAAGTAACGTAACATAACATAATAAATATAAGCTCAATTTATAAATCCTTAGAATTGGAAGCTATCCTTAGTTTTTTTTTTTTTTTTTTTATTTCTTTAAACTTTTATGGGATAAGGTACCAAAGTAGGTCTAAGGTTTTTGGAGAAGTACCAATTTAGGCTCAATGTTCAAAATAGCACCAATATAGGTTTAACGTTTACAACATAAGATTCTTGAAGTTCAAGTAAAAAATTCCAGTGAACGGAATACGGGTGGGCGTTTTCTGGCGAGAAAAAAAGTGCCCAGAAAATTCTTAAAAAATTTCAAAAAATGTAAAACATTATTCTAAGAAACTTTAATTCTTGGGTCGAAGCGGGATTTCTTGCGGTTTAGTCCATAAAACTTGTTCCTTAATTTTATCCATTTTACATGCTTCAACAATTTATTGGTTCAAAACTGTAAGGGATTTCACTTTTAGCCAAAAATTAAAGTTTTCTGAAATGATGTTTTACATGTTTTTGAATTTTTTGATAATTTTCTGAACACGTTTTTTATCCTACTTACATTGTTCCAAATCAGTGTACCATTTGTTCCAACAGAAAAATGTTTTATTTCTTTTATTTAAAATACATTTTCCCGATATTTCTAACCTTGGTTTTCAAAATTTTTTATACTATTAGACTCGTCTAAATTAGACGGTCATTTTAAAATCTCTGAAGCTGAAGTAAAAAAAATTCCGGTGAACGGAATCCGGGTGGGCGTTTTCTGGTGAAAAACAAAGTGTCCAGAAAATTCTCAAACAATTCTAGAAAATGTAAAATATTATTCTAAGAAACTTTTATTCTTGGGTTGAAGCAGGATTTCTTACGGTATAGTCCCAACAAATTGTTGAAACATGTAAAATGGATAAAATTAAGGCAAAAGTTTTATTGGGACTAAACTGTAAGAAATCCCGTTTCGACCCAAGAATTAAAGTTTCTTAGAATAATGTTTTACATTTTTTAAAAGTTTTTGAGAATTTTTTGGGTACTTTGTTTCTCACCGGAAAACGTTCACCCGGATTCCGTTCACCGGAATTTTTTTTACTTGAGCTTCATGAATCTTAAAATAACCGTTTAATTAAGACGAGTCCAACGATATAAATTTTTTTTACTTGAGCTTCATTTTTGTTTTTTCCTGTTTTTTCATATTCAATTATTATTATTATTTTTTTTTTGTTTATTGGTTTTAGAATATAGTCTATTAATATTTCTGTGTTGTTTATTAGACCACTTGGATCCGTGGGCGTGTCTAGTATATATATATATATATATATATATGGGTGAGATCCAGTGTGACAAGGGTTTAAGTTGTGACAATGAGTTTATTGTGTGACATAACAAAACTACGAAGTTTTGATAATAATTAAAAAGGGAAGGTGACAAATTTATAAATAAAATGAAAGTGATGGTAGAGAAATTTGTTTTACTTTTTTTCTTTAAAATGTATTTCTAAACTTTTCCAACCTCGTTTTTCAAAAAATTTTATACCGTTGGACTCGTCTTAATTAAACGGTCATTTTAAGATCCATGAAGCTCAAGTTCCGGTGAACGGAATCCGGGTGGACGTTTTCCGACGAGCAAAAAGGTGTCCAGAAAATTATTAAAAAATTTCAAAAAATGTAAAATATTATTCTAAGAAACTTTAATTCTTGGGTCGAAGTGAGATTTTTTACTATTTAGTCCCAATAAAACGTTTTCCTTAATTTTATCCATTTTACATGATTCAACAATTTGTTGGGACTTTTCCGTAAGAAATATCGCTTCGACCCAAGAATTAAAGTTTCTTAGAATAATGTTTTACATTTTCTAAAATTTTTTTGAGAATTTTCTGGGCACTTTATTTTTCGCCAGAAAACGCTCATCCGGATTCCGTTCACCGGAATTTTTTTTACTTAAACTTCAGGGATCTTAAAATGACCGTCTAATTTAGACGTGTCTGATAGTATCAAATTTTTCAAAAAACAAGATTAGAAATGTCGGGAAAATGTATTTTAAAGAAAAGAAATAAAACATTTTTCTGTTGGAACAATACAAGTATTATATTAGAACAAATGGTACACTGGTTTGGAACAATGTAAGTAGGACAAAAAAATGCCTAGAAAATTATCAAAAAATTTTAAAACATGTAAAATATCATTTTAAGAAACTTGAATTCTTGTCTCAAAGCGAAATTCTTTACAGTTTTGACCCAATAAATTGCTGAATCGTGTAAAATGGATAAAATTAAGGAATAAGTTTTATTGGGACTAAACCGTAAGAAATACCGCTTTGACCCAAGAATTAAAGTTTCTTAGAATAATATTTTACATTGTTTGGAATTTTTTGAGAATTTTCTGGGTACTTTTTGTCTCGCCAGAATACGCCCATCCGGATTCCGTACACCGGAATTTTTTTACTTGAACTTCAGGGATCTTAAAATGATTGTCTAATTTAGACGAGTCTAATAGTATAAAATTTTTTGAAAAACGAGGTTAGAAATATCAGAAAAATGTATTTTAAAGAAAAGAAATAAAATAATTTTTTGTGGGAACAATATAAGTATTATTTTGGAACAAATGGTAGACTGATTTGGAACAACGTAAGTAGGACAAAAAACGTATCCAGAAAATTATCAAAAAATTCTAAAACATGTAAAACATTATTTTAAGAAACTTTAATTCTTGGGTCAAAGCGAGATTCCTTACAGTTTTTACCCAAGAGATTGTTAAAGCATGTAAAATGGATAAAATTAAGAAAAAAGTTTTATTGGGACTAAACCGTAAGAAATCTCGCTTTGACCGAAGAATTAAAGTTTCTTAGAATAAAGTTTTACATTTTCTGGACACTTTGTTTTTTGCCGGAAAACGCTCATCCGGATTCCATTCACCGGAACTTGAGCATCATGGATCTTAAAATGACCGTTTAATTAAGACGAGTCCAACGATATAAATTTTTTTGAAAAACGAGGTTGAGAAAGTTGGGAAAATGCATTTTAAAGAAAAAAAATAAAACAATTTTCTCTTTCCTTTTATTTACAAATTTGCCCCCTCTTTTTGGTTAATTATAAAATTGGTCCTTGTCACACAATAAAACTTATCACATCATAACAAATGTGTCACACTTGATCTCTTCTCTCTCTCTCTCTATATATATATATATATATATATGGGCTTGAGCATTCACTGATCGCCGGAAAATATCAAAAGTTCTATGAAAAATGTGTACGAGAGTATTAATTTTTTATGTAAAAAACCTAAAAAGGCTATCAATTTAGCATCAATAAATCATGAGAGACTGCCACTAACGCACAATCCTGAATTTCTCACTCTCTGTGTGTGTTTGTCTCTCTCTCTCTCTCTCTCTCTATACATATATATATATATATATATATATATATATATATATTACAGACTAGCAATATGTAAACATGTCTCTAGGAACTACTAATAAGTCATCAGTCACTACAGGTAGATATGTGGTTTCTCTCGATGACGCAACTAAATCACCATCTTCATAAAAAAAACCACCCTCAATTGGCATATGAACAAAGTGCAGTATATATCGAGCTTTGGTTTTGGTAGCAACATGGCTGACAATCTCATTCCAATTTTCTCTATATAGTTTTAATGCTTCGAGGAGGAGAAGAGGTCTCCTCATCTGTCCATTTTCCACCATTTAGACCAGTCCATGAGAATAAAATCTTATGAAGACATGTTCGAGGCAAACTTTAGATTGCTAAAGCAATTAGCACATAAATCATAATCATGTACGAGGCAAACTTCTAATATAGAATCCATACATCATTCACAACTTACTAGCATTGATAGTGAAGGTGTTAAACAAAAATTGTGTATAAGTGAGTCGGAGTTCATGATTTATGTGTTAATTGCTTTAGCAATCGGAAGTTTTCCTAGAACATGTCTTCATTAGATTTTATTCTCATAGAGCCTATTGAGGCTCCTAGTCTAAGTGGTGGATCGAGAGACCATCCTTCTCCTCGAAGCATTAGAAATATATAGAGAAAATGGGAATGAGATTGCAGATCATGTTGCTACCAAAACCAAAGCTCAATGTATATTGCACTTTGTTTAGATGCCTTTTGAGATTGGCTTTTGTAATGAAGATGGTGATTTAGTTGCACCATCTAGAGAAACTATGGATCTACTTATAGTGATTGATGACTCATTAGTAGTTCATAGAGATAGGACAAAGACAAGTGAGCATAAAGTTGCTGCTAAAGAGGATCAACCCCACACTTCTCTAGTGGAAGCTCCCAAAACTTTATGTCCACATCATCCTCCACATCATCCTCCATATCCGTATCCACATCTATATCCTCGATATCGTCTAACTCCATCTTCAAGTCTCTAGTGTTTGCACTTTGATTATGCGTATTCAACGCCCTCAAAGCTAGCATGGCTTATCAATTTGAAATGTGGAAGATCAGATTACTATCTTTCGAGGGAAGTAAAGAAAAATTTAATGCCACTAAGAGTTTGATGGTAGCATTATAATGGATAATTGATGGAATATGATAAACCCTTTTGAGACTCCTCCATAGCCTCCATTTCTTAGAGGATGAAGTAAGCTTATTCGTTCTGAATAGAGACTTGAGAACTTTTCTTGCACAACCTATTTAGATTGAATAAGACAATTGGCAACGAAAGGTTTTTTTTTGTTTTCTAAAACAACAAAAGAAAGCTTGCATTTTTACAGTAGATAGAATGCTTTATATAACAATTCAAAATAGATAGAAAAGAACCTTACATGGTTTAACAGTTTCCCATTTTGGTTAAGAACACAATTTACTGAAGATACTGAATTAAACTATTTGAGGAAATTGTTATTTCGAAAAAAAGGAAAGATGAAGAGGAAGGCATTTGAGGGAGAAAATTTAGGGGGAAAGGAATAATGTCATGAAGGTATTTGAGGGAGAGAAGGACCAATTTCCTGATTTAATATTGAATACTAAAGGAAAGAGGAATCCCAACACAAATGAATGCAAGAATCATTTAATCTATCAAATTTTGTTTACTTCCCTCGAAGCATAGTAATATAATCTTCCACTTTCCAAATTGACAGATAAGGCTAGCATCGAGGGTGTTGAAAGCGCATAATCAAAGTGCAAAGGGTAGAGAGTTTTAGATGAAGTTAGACGATAAGAAGGAAGTGGATATGGTTATGAAGGGTGTGGAGGATATGGATACGGATGATGTGGACATTGAGAATGCATATGATGTGGACCTGGATATGGTGGATGCTCCATATCCACATCCACATCCTACACATCATCCATATCCATATCCTACACATCCTCCATCTCCATATCCTACACATCCTCCATCTCCATATCCACATCCTCTATATCCGTAGTTGATAGAATATGATAGACCCTTTTGGAACACCTCAGTTGCCTCCATTTCATAGAGGATGAAGTAAGCTTATTCAGTATGAATATAGACTTGAGAATTTTTCTTGTACAACCCCATTTAGATTGAATGAAAAAATGGCAAAGAATTGTTTTTTCTGCGACAACATAACAAAGCTTGTGATTCTACGATAGAAGAGAAAGCTTTATATAATAAGTTAGAATAGATAGAAAAGAACCTTACATGGTTTAGCAGTTTCTCATTTTGGTTAAGAATACAATTTACTGAAGAGGCTAAATTGATGGATTTTAGGAAATTCGCCATTTTGAAAAAAAGGAAAGAGGGAGAGGAATGAATTTAAAGGAGAGAATTTAGGAAGAAAGACCAATGTCATGAAGATATTTGAGGGAGAGAAGGACTAATTTCTTGATTTAATACTGAATACTAAAGGAAATAGGAACCCAAACACGGATGAATGAAAGAGTGGATTAATCAATCCTTAAGAACAAGATCGATCCCACAAGGACTAGTATTTGATTACTTATTCTTACTTAAATTTTATGTCATCTAAGGAATTAAATAAGTGAAATTGGTTTTTAAACTAATTAAAAGAAATAACTTCAATAATAAAAATGCAAAGCTTTAAACAATTGATTTGTTTATGAATGAGTGGAGAGCTAGAATTCTGGATCCCTTAGCTATCCCATATGAACCATTGAGCAAACATTTTGTGTAATGAAAATTAACGTAAGTCTATGATTTTCATCAACAAAGTCGTAACTTTGGTCGAAAATCACTAAATCTGCTTTAACTATAATTAGGTTGATGATTGGTTAGGTAAAATCCCAAATCATAGACTAAACTACGAAGCCGCACCATCCGGTTAGGGAATATGATTAACTAAAATGGTTTGTTGAATTATTTACCTGGTTAGGTTTCATAATTCAATTTCTCTATTCAATTACTTGATTAGGTTTCTCAAATAGAGATAAAGCAATGGTTTTTAGTTAATTCTTTTGCTAACTTCTTACAACACAAATATTAAAACTCATTGAAGATTCATATCTAATTAGGTTAAGTTCACCTTTATCCTAGCCCATGTAGATTTAGCTAATGATTAAGCTAAAACATCTAAGCATCGTGGGAATGGAATTAGCGAAACTCATTCTCAAATAGGCCTAATACATCATCAGCCCCTTTAAGTTGTCCAAAAGCTACAAATACCCCCCTGAACTTCAAGATGTTACAACTAACCCATTCTCAAATAAGCCTAAGAAATTCAATATAATAGTACTTGAGAACACAAAATGAAGTCTAGCTTTGCAAGGTCTAAACTATGGATTAGTTTAGCTCTTGATACACTAAGAAAAAATTAGAAATGAAATAAAGAAAATAACTTCTAAGCACAAATGAAACCGAAATCTAAAGAGAATGGAAATAAGGTAGAAACAGTGTGTAGAACTACCTAGCAAAGGTCTCTATTTATAGGAGTTTGGGACTCCTATTTACATAAAAACCACCTAAAATGTCTCCATAGTGTTAATATTATTGCCTTATCTTGCCATAATTAATTTTGAATTGAGTAAGGAAGATTTTAAGTCTTTTTCCTAGCCTTCACGGATGTTTCCTTTCTTGTCATAATTGACTTGGAATTGAATAGGAAAGCTTTTGGAGTCTTTTTAGGTAGATCTATTATTTCCTTTTAATTATTGAATCACATATATCTCGTCAAGCATTTATGTCCAACTCATCGAGCAGTCACTTAAGGCCGACATCTTATGTTTGACTTTTAATGCATTTGTTGACTTCTGAATCACATCTCTAGACAATTTTCTCACATTTCTTCATTTTAATCCCGAAAACACCTGAAATTACTTATAATTCTAACCAAGATAAGAACCAGAAAAATTACATTTAAAACTATGAAGAAACAATTACAAAAGATTTGAAAATAACATAAAATAATATATAAAATAGTGATAAGAGTGGGACCACATGGCACAATATCAAATATTAAATTATTAATTATTAATTCAAATTATAAATTAAATAGGAAATTATAGAAAATAGGAGTGAAATAAATACAATCCTATTATCATACTAAAATTCAAAATATGTTAAAAGAGGAAAGTATAGTATTATAGGTTAATTTGACCTTTTAAATTGGTTTATGAAATCGATTTAGTCCAATATTAAACTTAATTATCAATTGTGAAAAGTACAAAAATAAACCATGTGGTTACACTCATTTTCGATTGCAGTCCTGTGGTTTAAAAATTTGCAAAATGGTACTTTGAGGTTCATTCCGTTAGCAAACACATACCAAATTGACTAACGGTGTTAAAAGTCAAAGGAAAAAGAGTTAATTTGGTCCTTATATTTATTTATATTTATAAATTGACCCCCTTATTATCTAATTATCACAAATAAACTCCAAAATAAAAAATAAAAATCAAATATATCATCTTCTCTATCTCTTTTTAATTTTTTCTTCTTTCTCTCTCCTCTCTCTTAATTTCTCTCTCTAAAATAAAACTATCCCCATCAACACTTTCAAAATTTCTATATATACACATTTATTAATCTTCCCTTCAAACACTTATATACATTTATTAATCTCTCCTCCTTTTCTGGTACCGTCCTTTTTCTTCTTCAGAGTATTCTTCTCTGCTCCTGGATCTCCTTTTGTAATAGTGTTCTTCCCTTTCTGCTGAACTACTTCTATTGTTGTTTTTATCCCTGTCGATGGACCGCCTTACGGGAGAGCTTTCTTCCCTTTCTATAGAGCTTCGGCGTCTTCTAGGAGGAGACGGAACCTAAATAATGAAAGTGACGAGGATAAATAACTAGTTAAATGGTTATGTCAAATACCCATTTAGTAATTCATATATCCACTAATAAACAGAAAAGTTATCAACAGTAACAGAAACTTAGTATGAATTAAAGAAGAAATATAAATTTACCCCTTACACAAACAAGATGAGATGCAGCTTAGTACTTGGTGGAAACGAAAAAATAAGAAACAATACCTGAAATCGTGTCATGTATCTTCCTTCTGGTGGTGGAGAAATGCCGAGCCTCTTCAATTCATCAACTGGAACTGATTGCCTGCTTTGTGGAAAGAATATCCCATCATCAGTAATGTAATGTTACTAGAACATTGTAGCTTCCGTCGGATCGTCTACTAAATAATTTTTTTTTTTGTAGAATAATTATATATGGCTAATGGTAACACATGTCATATATGAATAATTATAGTTCTTTTCATGACTGCGGTGCAAAATGATTCATTTGTAGTCCAGTTTGATTATGGATTAAATGTATGCAAGTTTTTGAAGGGGAGATTAATAAATGTGTATATATAGAAATTTTGAAAGGGTCGATGGAAATAGCTTTATTTTAGAGAGAAATTAAGAGAGAGGAGAGAGAAAGAAGAAAAAACTAAAAAGAGATGGAGAAGATGGTACATTTGATTTTTATTTTTTATTTTGGGGTTTATTTGTGATAATTAGATAATAAGGGGGTCAATTTATAAATATAAATAAATATAAGGACCAAATTAACTCTTTTTCTTTTGACTTTTAACACCGTTGGTCAATTTGGTATGTGTTTGCTAACGGAATGAACCTCAAGGTACCATTTTGCAAACCTTTAAACCACAGGACTGCAATCGAAAATGAGTGTAACCACAAGGTTTATTTTTGTACTTTTCCCTTATCAATTTTATATTTTAAATTGGCATATAGAATCAAATCTCTCCAAAAATAACAGATACCAAATATGTTATTGGCAGTTATTTTGACACGTGTTATTTGATCGAAAACCAAATTAATCAAAAATCATAAATTAAACTAATCGAACTATAAATCCGTTCGATTTGGTTTGATTCGGGTTTGTTGTGTAATGTGTATATATATAGAAAAGTCAGCATTCTAAAACTCGGTCCAAACGAGGATTTTTAGAACACCATCACAATTTCCTTAAGTCAGGTGGCATAAATTAGTTTACCGATGTTTGACCATCCAAGTGGCCCTAGGGGACCTTTTAAAAGAATTAGCCTTTGAATTTTATGTCAATTATTTTTTATTTTAAATAAAATATTAAACCACCAACAAAAACTAATAGAAAAGACCTAACGCTATCAAATTTAATTTTTAAGAATATTAATATTATTTTTTACACATTTTTTTATTAGTGTTATTTAGTTCTAACGTCTATTGTTGTGATAGCTCTCTTCAATTCAAATTTACATTTATTTTATAGATACAGAAAAAAGTGACTAGATTTACAATAATTCAAGGAAAACATATGTGATAACATAGAAAATAGTATATGAAACTTAACAAAAAAAAAAGCAGCTAAACTGAGAATTTAGGAAATGGGATGTAATAAGCATCTAACACTTTATAATATATTTCGTTGCTGCCATTTCTACCCCACATGACTCCAAAACTATTCAAATAGTCCCAATACTTTTCATTATTTTCAACTCCATATCCGGTTAAAGCAACCAAATGGGCGAGTTCCTCCCCTGTTATGTCGTGCTTCCTAACATCACAGGGGAGAAACTCACCCATTTGGTTGCTTTAACCGGATATGGAGTTGAAAATAATGAAAAGTATTGAAAATATTTAAACAGTTTTGGAATCACGTGGGGTAGAAATGACAGCACTAAAATATATTATAGAGTTATAGATGCTTATTACATCCCATTTCCTAAACTATGACTTTAGCTTCGCTTTTTTTGTGTTAGGTCTGATATACTGTTTCATATGTTATTACATTTATTTTCCTTCAATTATTTTAAATTTAGTTACCTTTTTCTCTATGTATAAAATAAATACAAATTTGAATTGAAGAGATCTATCACAACAATACTCAAGTCAAGTGAACTCTATCACATCAGTAATATAATTCTTACGAATAAGATCGATCCCACAAGGACTAGTATTTGATTACTTATTCTTACTTAAATTCTATAATATCTAAGGAATTAAATAAGTGAAATGGTTTTTAAACTAATTAAAAGAAATAACTTTAATAATAAAAATGCAGGGCTTTAAATAATTGATTTCTTTAATGAATGGAGAGCTAGGATTTTGGACCGCTTAGTTATCTCATATGAACCATTGAGCAAAGATTTTGTGTAATGAAAATTAACATGAGACAGTGATTTTTCTCAAAAAAGTAGTAACTATAATTAGATTGATGCTTGGTTAGGCAAAATCTCTAATTATAATTAAAGGCATTACGCACTATGAAAAACAAGGTTAAGATGTTGCCTAAACCACGAAGTCGCACTATCTGATTAACTAAAATGCTTTATTGAATTATTTACTTGGTTAGATTTCACAATTCAACTTCTCTATTCTATTAATTGATTAGGATTCTTAATAAAGATAAAACAATGATTTTTAGTTAATTCGTTTGCTAACTTCTTACAACATATATTGTTGGGATTTTTTAGAAGAATACAGAAGAATATGGTGCTAACAATTTTATTCAATTTGTCAATGTTCTGCACAAAATGAAAGATACAGACTCGTTCCTTTTTATAGGCATACAATGCAATAAATAAAACAGATTTTTAAGGAACAATAAAATCCCTATTATTTATCCCACTAATAAGTTAAAGACTAAGTAAACTAGACTAATTCAAAAAACAAACTTTGAATTAAATACCAAAAAAAAAATCTCAACATTCCCTCCTGATTCGAAGTTTTTTTTTTTTACATATGATGTACTTCCCATCATCGTCTTCTAATCGGAGCACTTCTCTCCGCAAATTGCTTCTCGGCGCACTTCTCACCACTTCTGGTTTCTAGGGTGCACTTCTCACCCATCTTCAATTATTGGAGCACTTCTCTCCAATATTAAAATGCTAATTCTTCATCAAAATCATATGCCAAATTGGCATGTTCTTCTGTTTTATTATTTCTGCAATTCCTTTGGATATGCCCAAATTTCTTGCATTTGAAACACTGAGGCTTACCCTTATGCCAACAGTCTTTTTCTTCATGACCATGTTTTTCACAATGACCACATTGAGGAATTTTCATTTTTCCTTTTGAAGTTTTGGCAAAAAAAGCTTCTTCAACCACTTTTTCATTTTCTCGATTTTTCATTGCCCTTCTTTGTTCTTGAGCCTGTAAAGAATTAATTAATTCGGATAAAGATAATTTACTTATGTCTCTTGAGTCTTCAAGAGATGATAGTTTTGCCTCAAATCTTTCAGGGAAGCTCACAAACGATTTTTCGACAATTTTACTGTCTGGTAGATCTTCTCCTATCAGCCGAATCTTGTTCACCACCACCATCAATTTGTCATAATACTCATGAATCGACTCTTTTTCTTTCATACTAAGAGTCTCGAAATCCTTTTTGAGATTCAATACCTGCATCCTCCTTGTTATTTCATTGCCTTGGTAAAGTTCTTTTAACTTATCCCAAGCCTCTTTTCCTGTTTCACAAATCATGATTCTTGTGAAAATTGATTCTGAAACAGCAGCATGAATTATTGATAAAGATCTTGGAGCCTTTGTTAATTCATCTTCATGAGCTTTGATTTTATTTAGTGTTCGATTGTTTCCAATGGGTGGAATTTCCCTCTCAGATTCAACCCACTGCCATAAACCCAATCCTCTCAGATGAGCTTTCATTTTGACAGCTGTTAGACAAGGTGCCAAACGGCCTCGCCCGGGCGAACCGGGGGGTGGACACCTCATAGCAACGTAAGCGGTGATTGGCGCCGAAAGCAACCAATCATGGAATCAAGCTGCTCGGCAGGACCGGAGCTCGGAGTATGGAAGAGTCGCCACCCACGAATGGGAAAATGAACACTGATCCCTTACGGGAGACCGGTGAGGGTTCGGGAAACTTAGGTACGAGCCGAGAAGGCTAGCTCCTTTCCGGAGAAAGGCTACTAGGCACCCCGACATCGCCCGGTTATGAACCACCGGCCTCCTACTCAGCGTGTTAGGCGATAACGGACTAATCGCATATTTCTTTAAGTTTAAAATTCATTTGAAACCTTTTCTTTCTCGCTTTGAAAACCGTTTTGAGCATGTCATTAAAAGCCACTTTAGTAAAGAATCACCCATTTTGCATAAATTTAAAATACATAGGAGAGAAAGGGGGAGAAGGAAGAATTGATTTATTTTACAATGTGATTTTATGCTTTAGACTATACACTAACTCTAAGCTAATCTCATTCCCCAAAAACGAGTTTATTTACATGGTTTGTACCTTAATCGCCGTTGGAAGGATTTAGGCACGTTTCAAAACCCCGTTAATGACGTTCACTCGATTCGCCGTTCGTACCTTAATCTACAGTTGCCCCTACTTTTATATTTTGACAGTGATGTGTGTGTTTTGAAAACGTTTTTTTTGCTAACGCAACACATGCAATGTAAATATATTAAAGTAAAAGACACGTATAGAGTAGGATTTTCATCCGTGCCAAGATTTAAAGTTGACATTTCTATTGCATTGATGTCAAATGTAGGCATGTTATATGAATGAGAATGCATGGAATGATCAGAATCAACATCAAGCAAGTAAGCCAAATCAGAATTCATTTCATTGATAGTTTTGGCGAGTACATCATCGGATTCAAACAAAGCAGTAATATAGTTGTCATCATCGGGGTTCTCGGGGTTTTCATGGGCCTTGGAGGTGTTTGGTTCATCCACCGCCCCCACAGTTGTCTATGCAGCGATAACTTGCTCCTCAGCATTCAGGTCAAGCATCATGATCCCCTCCATGAAGCAGCTTGCCTTTCCTTTATCCCAGTCAGTAACATCGTTGAAGATCTTAAATCCGAGCAGATTCTTTCCCTCGGTGCCTCGGCCCGACTATACCATTACGGCAATTTCCGGCTCGTCATCAAACTCATCCCAGATATGGATTGGAGCTTTCTGATTGATACCTTCCTCGTCCGAGGAACTTCCCCAGATATCCATAACCATCAGATCCATCACGTGAGGGACGTTCAGATTTACGTAGGAAGGGTCTGACGATCCATACCGAGCCCATCCTATAAGCTCATCATAATCCTTCAAGAACACCCTGCTCAACCTCTTTGCCACAAGTGGAATAGCACCCTTTCGGATGCACATGAGTTGCTCCTGATCGCTCAAGATGACCTGACGTGAAGCATACTTGAACCTCCGCCTTCTTGCATAATCCACAAATGCTTCTTCGAGAAACTGCTTGATCCTTTCTAAATCTTCCAACGACCCCGTCCACGGAATGTATGTCTCATATCTCCACACAAAGGCTTCCATGAGGGATCCCCAATCCCTTTTTGTCTTCCTCGAGAGCATTCGGTGCCACATCAAAGCTTCCCCCGTGAGTGTCTTTGGGAAATGCTGAATCAACTCACTTCGATGGAGTCCTGCATCATACATGTGAGTGCGAAAACGGTTTACATGATCGATGGGGTTCTCATCTCCCTTGTACTTAGCAATGGTTAATACTGCCTCAGGTGTCTCCTCATCGAGTGACTCAGGCATTTCCTCTGGATGTCCCCATGCGGTGCATTTCTTGATGAATCTCATAGTCATTTCAGCCCAGTTCACCTTAACATTCATCGGAAGAGACATATACCACACCAGAGATTCTCTTGCCAACGAGTTGCAAAACAAACTCGTGATTTCCTCCCCTTTGAAGCCCAACGGCCCCATCACTGACAAGTAGAAGTGCAAATGCTCCATAGGGTCTTTGTTGCCATTATACTTACTAACTGCTGGCAACAGGCGCTTGATGGGCCCAACCTGCATTGCGCTACTTTCTGCCGCTCTCTTTTTAGTCTTCTTATACTTTTCCAAGAATAAACTTGCCAATTGTGACCAATCACCCTTGATGGAATCAGGCAAGGATCGGAACCACTCCAAAGGCTCGCCTATCAACAAAGGGTGGAATCACCGAGCGATCTCATTAATCCCAAACGGTTTAATAAACATAGCACATATACTCATACAAGTGGACCTCAGGGTCCTCCACCCCACTAAATATCTTTAACTCAGGAATAATTCTCCGAGATGACCCCTGCCCGGTCTCTTCAGTGTCATCTTCGTCATATGGCGCTCCATTGCCCAATTCCTCATCTATCATCTCGCCCGCTGTTTCCTCTCCCAGAAAAGACACATACAATCCGCTTCATATCGTCATTTTCTCATCGGAGTCCAACAGCTCCTCTTCATCCTCCTCAAAGGATTCTACCACCGTACTCTCCTCAAGCTCGGATTCGATCATACTTACCCTATGATTAGGAAATGGATTACGCCTAGTGGGAGGGTTTGCTGATGATGGATCAGCTATCTTTTTCTCCTCAATCAAATTTTGAATCTCATGCTTCAACCTCTCACAGTTCTCAATAGTGTGCCCGTAGTTGCTATGGAACTCACAGTACCCCCTAGCTTGCATCTGAGGAGTAGACGGTGCTTTGCCATTAGGAGTGAGGGCTTTCAACAATCCCCTTTTCTGCAATCGTTCGAAAACTTTTGCATAGCTTTGATCAAACTTGGCGAACTGCCTCTTCTCGATAGCGTTAAGTTTAAGCACTTTCACTGCGGCTGATTCTGTACTCGCACTTGGCCCTCCGGCACTATATCCAGACATCGTCCACTTAGTGTAAGCTTTCTTCGGCTCTCCATCCCCCTCAATTGTCAAGGCACAACTATACATCTGATTGAAATCAGTAAAAGGCATATACTGCAGCTCATTCTTAATATACGACAACGTGTTACCAACTACCATTAGGATATGATCCTGCTCAAACGGTTTCTGCTTCATGATTGCTGCCTTGGCTCTCCACCTCCTCACAAAATCGGAAAAAGACTCACCAGTTTGTTGCTTAGTACTCTCCAGCTCCTTCAGAGTAACCTCAAGCATAGTGTTGAAACTATATTGGGCGATGAATGACTTCGCCAACTCTTTCCAATCTCTCTTCATCACCAGCGGCAACACATGAAACCACACGAGGGTAGCCCCCTCCAAGTAAGTATTGAACAGTCCAAGAACTTGTTCTTCAGTCAAGATCGTGTGCTTCATTACTGCAACATAATGATTTATGTGAGCCGTGGGATCCCTAGTTCCGTCAAACTTCTTCATGTCCGGGAGTCGAAATTTCAAGGGCAAAGCCGTTGCCGATAAACAGTTCTTCAAATTATAAAAGTCCTGACTCCCAGAACTTCCCCCACGCAGATCCTGCACTTCCTGAGTGATATGCTGCTTCCACTCCTCTTCCTTAACCTTCTCTTTCTCAAGCTGTTTCTGGATATAATCCTGATAGTCATCCTCGTTCCCGAAGCGGGGATCGGTGTTCACTTCATTCTCAGCGCGTTTGCTACCACTCTTGTTATCCTTTAACGCTAGCTCAACAAGCTGGGCCAAAATTACGGCCAACTGATCATTAATGTTGTTCACAGAGTTTTCCAGTTCGGCCACCTTTTTGTCGGTCGCAGACATACTGACAAAAGACTGAGTATACTCGGACGAAGATGATTCAAAAGCCACAACTGCCGATTCGGAATTGTCAATCTATAGCTGATCAAACTGCCTGACTAGCCGACTACTCTCACGGAACCACAACCGCTTAATGATGACGTCTGCACGAACAATATCCGTTAGTATGTATGCGTGATTTTATATGCATGATTCGTGGTGTGTGCGTTTATTTATTTACGGATATATAAGATAAGAAGAACAAACGTCAGTCTAATTACACGTATCACAACATCTCTCTTCCACCCTTATTCCTCCACGCACTCGACGGAGAAGTAAATCATTCATCAGACAATACAATTCGTTTTAACGTATTAACGTTCAATGACTAAGATATCGACCAAATGGATTGTCCTTTCGAATAACTCATCCCCCGTTATTTTTCGAGATGCTTCAATTCCGGTTTTGACACCCTTTGGGCGCATCTCGGTCTTTGGACGTGGTACGAGTTATTTTTCTGGTTCAATCGTTCGTTATTGATAATGACTCGTTCCCTTTTATTCGCGTGGGTTCGTGTCTCGATTTTTAGATTACGATGGGATCTTTTGGATCTATCCAGAGACGCAACCACGTGTTTGTTTAGCGATGAAATCAATTTTTGGATTTGGGAACGGACTCATCGCGTAACGCGTTTGTTTTTAGCGTCAAGAACCTGCTTGCTCGTTTTGGCTACGTGAAAAGACGATGAGTCTTATTTGAGCGCACAGTAATCTTTCGGCCATCCAAAATTTTTTATTTCTTCCAATTTACGGGATATACCATCCCAGCGTGGTTATAGAAAATCAACGTTTCATTGAATCACATGCTTATTCGAAGTAGGGAGATTACCGTTCTTTTTCATTTAGGCACGAGTTAAGCAAACGCGCATGTCGGGCCATATTTCTTATAGTTTTGGTAACGGTCGAAATGATCGAGTCATTAGTCAAACCCATAGTCCCGTCCATATGGCGTAATTATGCGGTTTAGCTTAATTCGGCTTTATGATTTTAAACGGCGTATACACTCGTTCGAGGCACGTATTCAACGGTATTGGTTCATTTTCTTTAACTACTCCCGGGATTGACATATATCGTAGATACAAAATGATTTTGGTCATTTTTATCATCTTTTATTTTCTTAGTCACTTTCGCGGATACATCCATTTCCCCTAAGAACAACACAAGGCGTAACGTAAGAGTTTGGTTTTTATTCGGAAGGGACGGTCCACGTTTATGAAACTCTTTACGTTACCACGGGGTCGTTCAAAACAGAAATGTTCTTCGTTTTCGTTTTGTCATAATCTCGTTTTATCCTAACGTATTCAAAGAATGTGAATAACGGCTACTATTAATATAGTCTTTTGAACTGAGATATAACTATCCTTAATATCAAACCGACTTGAACTAATACGTGCTTACGTCATAACGTATTTCCTGAACATGTGCCTTCTTTGGGACACGGAAAGGGACGAGGCGGGTCGCACAAGTTCATTCATACGAGATGGCTAAGTCGTCTTTAGTTCGAATCGTTTCGATGTTTTGGGGTAGTTTATATATCGATTTAAGAGTATATATTAACATATCGTTTCATTTCCTTTACATATTTTAGGATTAGACACGCATTATGGCAATTTGAAAACACGAACTGATTCATTTATCACATAAAAAATAGTAACGGCTAATCCTAAGGCAACTTCTAAGGCTACTATATGCTGACACGGCTAACCGCGAGACCTCACAGGAATGCACAAATTCGCTCCTAAAGAATGGATGAGGACCCTTTGGCGCCTTACTGTAAGGGGGAACTTACACTAGCCTCCAACGAGCGACGAATGGACTCTCGCCGGAGGTTTCGCGGAAATTACCCAAAAGGTTTGCAATAATGCACATGAATGCATACGAAAATAAATAATACGATCCTTCCCCGTTAAGGGCTTAATACACGCCTTCCGGAATCAAATTTCTCGCTTCCCCAATAGAGTCGCCACTTGTTAGACAAGGTGCCGAACGGCCTCGCCCGGGCGGACCGGGGGGTGGACACCTCATGGCGACGTAAGCAGTGATTGGCGCCGAAAGCAACCAATCGTGGATCAAGCTACTCGGTAGGATCGGAGCTCGGAGTATGGAAGAGTCACCACCCACGAATGGGAAAATGAACACCGATCCCTTGCGGGAGACCGGTGAGGGTTCGAGAAACTTAGGTACGAGCCGAGAAGGCTAACTCCTTTCCAGAGAAAGGCTACTAGGCACCCCGGCATCGCCCGGTTATGAACCACCGGCCTCCTACTCAGCGTGTTAGGCGATAACGGACTAATCACATATTTCTTTAAGTTTAAAATTCATTTGAAACCTTTTCTTTCTCACTTTGAAAACCGTTTTGAGCATGTCATTAAAAGCCACTTTAGTAAAGAATCACCCATTTTGCATAAATTTAAAATACATAGGAGTGAAAGGGGGAGAAGGAAGAATTGATTTATTTTATAGTGTGATTTTATGCTTTAGACTATACACTAACTCTAAGCTAATCTCATTCCCCAAAAACGGGTTTATTTACATGGTTCGTACCTTAATCGCCGTTGGAACGATTTAGGCATGTTTCAAAACCCCATTAATGACGTTCACTCGAATCGCCGTTGGAACGACTCGAGCGTTTGAAAACGTTGAGCAAACATTTTTAATCTAAAAGCGTGATTAAGCATACAAGTCAATTTATTTTGTACAAAAACCATTTAGTTAGGAAAACAATTCAAAACTTCATTATTAACAAAAGCAATTTTAATTACAAGGTTCGCTTAATCCGTCGTTGGAACGAATTAAGGTTTTAACACGTGATGCTTTAGGAAACGGTTTAAAGTGATAAGAACGCCTTTTATTTACCTTAGGAACTTCTTAACAAATTAAGTTTAAATAAGCAAATTAAACTCTCCTTTTTTTGTGGTTTATTTCCCCTTTCCACTCAATTGAACCTTACTTGAATATCTGTACAAGAATGAACCATTTAAATCCCACAAAATTCACCAAGTAAAACAAACTTGAAAGATGTACATTAAAGTCCAAAAAATTAAGTGAATATACATATACATATATGTACATTTTTACCTAAAAATAAGGATATAGTTTAAAAGATAAGTAAAAGATACTAAATATAAGTATAATAATGATAATACCAAATACTAAATATAATATATTTTTATCCTACAAAAAAACATATGAAAATAATGGGCAAAATCCATAAATAGAAAATAACATTTATCTCAAAATAGTTTTACATAATAAATATATAAAAAACAACTTCAACTCTAAATAATAGCTAATATAGCTTAAATGAGCCAAAAACTATATATATATATACACAAATATAATGCTTTACAAAACCAAATCAAAACGGATTAAATTCCCCATGTGAAATATAAGCTATACAATACGTATTTAAGGGTTATAGGACTCAAAAATAATTTTTATGAATATGCTACATAATTAAATATATATATACAAGTATAAATATCAAAAGGATGAGAAAAGAGGGTTAAAAGGGCAATTTTCGGATTCCAGCAGATTACGGACGGAAAATCCGTCGCCAATCTGCTGTTAGTGACAGAAAATGGAGAATATCAACAGCAGTCCCTATATTATCCAGATTTGTTCAAACACTTTAAATTATATCTATTCTATCGTTTTGGACCTCCGAACTATCCAAATTGGATCATAGTCTATAACGGAGACTCCTAAAACGATGTTTTATTTCAAAACGTTATTTAGAAATATTTTCAAAAACTTATTATTACAACGTTTTTTAATCCCGAACTACATTTGAATCGGATCACGGTTCGTATTGGGATGTTAAAACGAAGTTTTTATTTCAAAACCAAAACGAACATTTATTTAATACGGGACGAGAATTAAATAAATACGGAAAAATAAATAAACGTGATAAATAAATAAAATAAAGACTAAAAATAAAAATAAATAAATAAAATAAATAACACGAGTTTAGTCCTCGGATAATACCTTAAGATCGGTATTGACAGTTGAAGTCGGTTGATTCCATGAATCGTGATTTTCAGGTGTTTTTTGTGTTTTTGGTAAAATTTTAACTTTTAGGAAATTAGGATTTTTTAGGAAAAAAAAATGTTTATTCCCAAAAAAATAACTTTCTCTCTCTAAAAAATGTTTTAGAGTGAGAAGCTCCAAAAATCCCCCCCCCCAAGCATGGGGATCCATGCCTTTTATAGGCACGGATCCCGGAATCTTTGGCCAACTCCCGACTAAAGTTGGGTGTCGCCCAAAGTAGGTTGGGCGAACGCCCAACTTACGTTGGGCGCCCGCCCAACGTAAGTTGGGCGTGCGCGCCCAGCGCCGTTGGGCGTGCACCCTGCGCTGCCGAGCGCGCGTCCAACTACCGTCGGGTGCGCACCGGCTGTCGCTAGGCGCTCGTCCCCCGCCGTTGAGCACTCGCGGGTCGTCCACCTGACGACACACAACCCTTACTGACCCTTTTGTGATTTTTGTTTTAAATTGTCGGAATCAACCGTTTCAACCGTCTTGTAATGGCTTTTCGTCACAGGTCCTCCGACTCGGTGTCTACAACAGTCCAAATTTAGTAATTTTCGCTATTAAAAATTGGAGGAGAAAGAATTAATTGGTGAATGGAAGCCATGGTTGGGTTTTCTTTCAAAAAAGAAAAAAACTCACAGATCCTTGAAGACCACTAAGGCTCTGATACTCATTGTTGGGATTTTTGAGAAGAATACAGAAGAAAATAAGAAAATGGTGCTAACAATTTTATTCAATTTGTCAATGTTCTGCACAAAATGAAAGATACAGACTTGTTCCTTTTTATAGCCTTACAATGCAATAAATAAAATAGATTTTTAAGGAATAATAAAATCCCTATTATTTATCCCACTAATAAGTTAAAGACCAAGTAAACTAAACTAATTCAAAAAACAAACTTTGAATTAAATACCAAAAAAAATCTCAACATATATAATATTAAAACTCATTAACAATTCATATTTGATTAGTCTAAGTTCACCTCCATCTTAGCCCGTGTGGATTTAGCTAATAATTGAGCTAAAACACGTAAGCATCATGGGAATGGAATTAGGGGAACTCATGTTCAAATATATGAAAATTGAAATCTTAGAAATGGAAGATGGAGATGAAAGAAAATAAGAACTTAAATATAATAGTACTTGAGAACACAAGGCGAATAAAATTTGAAGGCTAGCTTTGCAAGGTCTAAACTATGGATTAGTTTAGCTCTTGCTACATTAAGAAAGAACTAGAAATGAAATAAAAAAAATAACTTGTAAACATAAAAGAATCTGAAATCTAAAGTGAATGAAAAGACCTAGAAACGGTGTGTAGAACTAACTAGCAAAGACCCTTATTTATAGGAGTTTTGGGAGTCTTATTAATATAAAAGCCACCTAAAATGTCTCCATAGTCTTTAATGTTGATGTCTTATCTTGTCATAATTGATTTGGAATTAAGGAAAGTTTTGAGTCTTTTCAGGCAGTATCTCCTTAACCTATAAGGATGCTTCCTTTCTTGCAATAATCGATTTGGAATTTAATAAGGAAGGTTTTGGAGTCTTTTTAGGAAGACTTGTGCTTTCCTTTTAGTTCTTGAATCACATGTATCGTATCGAGCAATGTTATCAGAATCGGACCGGATATCAAACCGGATTGGTGAGTGGGTCACGAGTCACTTGATCAAATCGGATGACTCGGATTGGTCGAACCGAATGATGTAATAAATAAATAATATTTATATATATTAAATATATACAATTAATTTAAATTATTTTTATAAATTATATATTCTAATATAACATAAATTATAATATATAATTTGAGATATAATAATAATAATACTTAATGTATGAACACAATTAAATTAGTCCCTTTTTCAAAAAAAAAAAAAATTTGTCTCTCTTAAATAAAAATAATTGTTTCACATTGCAAATAAAACCTGTCGTTCAATTAAACATGTTAAATAAAAGAAATTCAATTTGTCCCTTTTCATAAACAAAAGAAAAGAAAAAATAGGGATAATTTGGGGATTTTACAAAAAGATGTTATGATTCCCACATCGGAAGCAAAGGATTAGTTATCCAAAGGCACATGTTATAAATAGAGCAGTAAAACCAACAAGGATCAAAGTAAGTGGTGGAAGCTTTTCCTTGCTCCACTAATTTTTGGTTTTAAATTTTTTTTAAGACTAAAATATTAAAGTTTTAATTTTTTATTTTTTTAAAAATATAAAGTTCAGAGATCTGGTGGACTGCCGGGTTTCGGGTTTCTCTTGGGTCTCTCCGGTTTGTTGAGGATTCAACAAACTGAGGTGGCTCAGATCGGTTGTCTGGTCCGACCGGCCTGTCCGAGCTTGATAATATTGGTATCGAGTAGCTATGTCTAACTCGTCGAGTGGTCACTTAAAGGTCGACATCCTATGCTTTGATTTTTAATGCCTTTGAATGACAACTGTAGACAATTTTCTTCCATTTCTTTATTTTAATCTCGAAAATACTTGAAATTATTCGTAATTCCAATCAAGACAAACACAAAGAAGAATACATTTCTTCATTTAAAACTATATAGAAACACTCACAAAAGACTGGAAAAACATAAAATAATATATAAAACGGTGAAAATAGTAGGGCCACATGGCACAATACGAAAAGATAAAATTAGTAATTCAAATTATAGAATTAAAGAGGAAATTAGAAAACACGTGAAATAAATATGTTAAAAGATGAAATTATAGAATTAGATATTAGTTTGACCTTTTAAGCATTTTATTTTTTAATCAAAGAATGTAATTTTATTAAGAATTTAAGCCAAGAATATCAGCAAATAACAAGGATCGAATCATGTCAGGATCCTAAAAAATGAAGACTGGCTAGCATATGAACGTGATCCCCGAGTAAGAGGATGGATGACACTTTTGCTTGCCTATAAGTGAATGAAAAACTAACTGCAGTTAGTTGTTGAGCTAAATGTTTACATTGCAAAATAACTAAATCCAACTTAGTAAGACTCTCTATTTCCTTCAACATACTATCCACCGCAATCCTTGACTCCATGACAAAACTTCTTTCAGACTAATTGCCTCAGCAATCGTTGGGTCGACCAAACTGCATTTCGAACTTGAGTAGCACAATAGAAAATGCCCCTGCATGCAAGTCCCTGGCAAATGCTCCAATTCCGATTTGTTGACCCTCCCTGAATATTACGGCGTTAATATTCACTTTGATAAATCCCGGGTTGGGGTACCCACGAATTAAATGGGATGGGTATGGGATGCAAAAAGTATACTCGTTAGGGTAATGGGATGGGTACGGGTAATTAAAAAATAAAAGGGTAAGGGTTTGAGAATGGAACTACCCGCGGGTACCCTACCCGTTGCCATCCCTATTCACCAATGCTCGGTTGAGTTGACATTCCATATGCGTGCTACACTGACGACCATTAGACCATATGAATTGAAATCCCGCAGTATCAACCTCAATCAAGCTATCATCATCAATAAAATGTCTTAAGTACGTGCAAGCCCCCGCAGCAAGATAACCCAACCAACTATTGTCACCACCATCCATATAACCCAAAAGATCAGCCCAAAGCATCAGACGATAAGTGGTAGAGGTGCAGCCATACACAAACAAGATATGAAAGACTGATCTCGTTAGTGGCGAATCCAGGATTTGAGGGAGTGGGGGAAAAATTCTACGTAAAAAAATTCTAGACAAAAAATGTAAAATTGTTCAATTTTTTATGACAAAAAATGCAAAATTGTTCAATTTTTGGTAATGAAAAATGCAAAATCGTTCAATTGTCATGCATTATTTTCATGATTTTTTTTTGATAAAAAACGTAAATTATAATGTTTCCGACTCGTAATCATCCATTTCTGGGATTCTCGGGTTGTTACGCATCAAATATGCCTAACGTTTTGGGCCAGGTGCAATTTTACCCCTAACATCTAAAATTGTGCAATTTTACCTCTAATGTTGTAGCCAAGAGCAATTTTATCCCTAACATTGATAAATTGGATCAATTTCAGACACTATTATAAAATGGGTAATTAATTTATTAGTCCCTATATTTTGACAAAACACACTGTTTAGTCCCTGTATTTTCAAAAACACACACTAAAGTCCCTAACGTTTTTCTCGGTGAACTGTTTAGTCCCTAATGTTTTTCTTGGTGAACTGTTTAGTCCCTGCCGTTAGACTCTCATGAAGATTCTGTTAGTCAATTTGGATTTATGTTCTTCTTTTCCTTTATTTTGCTTTCCTTTAAACTCTAATGCATCTGAAATCAACTTTGAGTGTTCTTGTTCTTAATTTTCTTCTTAATCGTTCAAATTCGTAAGCGTTGAGTCTGTTCTTTTTATTGTTCTCCATGCAAATAGCTTCTTCTTCTAAATTGGATTACTCTTCTGAAGTTTGAAGGTAAATAGTAAAGGGTAATTTAGTCATTTCCGAAGTCATAAACGGTAAAAAATGTAACAAACAGACGGAAGGACTAAACAGTTCACTGAGAAAAAGGTTAGGGACCTTACCATGTGTTTTTGAAAATACAGGGACTAAATAGTGTGTTTTATCAAAATATAGGGACTAATAAATTAATTACCTTTATAAAATACAGTCATTTTTTCTTTATTTTGCACCAATTGCATATCAATTTTGTAATTTTGCACCAATTTTATCTCTAACGTTGATAAATTGGATCAATTTCAGACACTATTATTCATGACCGAGAAGACAGTTTGATGAATTATTTCTCAAATTAACTCAATTTATCAACGTTAGGGGTAAACTTGCTCCTGACCCAAAACATTAGGGGTATTTTTGCATTTTAACTCTTATTTTTTGACTTAATTTTTTTTTTAGGTCTCGTGTAGCGAGGAGACTAAACAAGGCGGTATTACCAATTTTAGTGAAAACCCAAAGAGAGCTACAGTTGTTGCTGGCAACCAACTGAAGGCCAGAGAGAGCCAAAAGGAACTAGGAATTCAATCAAAACTAACTTAGGTTGTTCAAGACAATAAAAAAAGGGAAAATTAGAAATCTGGGTCAAATGGGAAGCCTATTTACATATTAAACCCATTTACTAATTCTACTACATATCTAGACTGATTTTGTGTGACTTTCCAAAAATACCCCTGACCTTCCCACTTCCCCCCTATCTCCGCGAATCACCGCTCCCTCCTATCTCCTTGGTTATGCGAAAAGTTACTCCTGCATTAATGATTTCAAGACTTTTGATCTTTCTTTCTTCCTTTAAATTGCACGAAATCTGCACCATTTCGTCAAAATCACAATGAATTTCTCATTTTCCTCTTTTCATCTCTTGATTCTGCAACTTCCGAACCCTAGAAAACGAAGCCATGGTTTTTCATCTTCCTGTTCGTTGCTTGGTTTCTTTCTTATTGTTACCATCAAAGAAATGGTTTTTCTACGTTATTTCCTTCGTTCTTCCCATGTTCTCATATTGTTATTGTCGCTTTTGGGGGTGAAAGGGGCGAAAAATGTAAGTATTTTTTTTTTTTCTGAGTTTTTTCATGAATTCACTTCGCAATCGATGGTTTCGCTAAGCTTTGCAAAGAGAACGAGCCTGGAAAGTGATGATCTACTTCGTGTATTGATGATTTCGCGACGTTCTGCGAAGAGAAAGAGTCTGAAACGTATGGATCTACCTCGCGAATCTATTAGTTCGCGAAGTCTGCGAATAGATCCTCACGTTTCAGACCTCGTAGACTTCGCGAAAGCATCGATATGCGACGTAGATAGTCACATTTCAGACCTCGCAGACTTCGCGAAAAAATCGATATGCGAAGTAAAATCACCTCTTCCCCTGCACATTTACATTCGCATGCTTCGCTAATTTTCATTTCGCGAATCCAAAATCGTCCTTTTTCATAACTAACACGGTTAATTTTTTCTATAGATGGTTGAATACGTAACATCCCTTTCTGGAAGGCGGTGTACTGGGCTGCAGGGAAGATGATTTTCCTTCCTGTATAGGGATGAACTTCCCCAAGATTGACACATTCACTCCTAAAATGATTCGTTAGGAGAGGTTGTGTCAATCTCGGGGTGCACCATGGGACACGTCCATCCCATGGTGCCAATCTTCAAAGTGGACCTAACTTAATCCGGTGCCAATTTTGAAGCGGATGCGTAATCTTGGTACCGGATTAGTTAGTTTCACTTTGAAATGATTAGTTAGTAAAGTTCATTGTGGCAATCTTGTTGTAAATTTTGATAATGTTATGATTTAAATGTTGTTATTGTGGCAGTCTTGTTGTAAATTTTGATAATGTTATGATTTTAATGTTTGAATCCGTTGTTGTTTGCCAATTTTTGTTATATACCACTTCGCGTATTAGCTTCAAATCATATCCAGCATTCGCATATGCGAACTAAATTCATCAAGCAAAACAAACTTCAGCTTCGCAGGCTTCGCATATGCGAACTAAATTCATTAAGTAAATCAAAACATTAACTTCGCAGGCTTCACATATGGGTGAATATGCGAAGTCAGACGGGATGGGGCGAGCTCCGCGTAAATATTGGGGGTATTTTTGGAAAGTCACACAAAATCAGTCTAGATATGTAGTAGAATTAGTAAATGGGTTTAATATGTAAATGGGCTTCCCATTTGACCCAGATTTGTAATTTTTCCTAGAAGTTTTAGAGCCTTATATGTCTGGGGATTATTAATATCCCGACAGTTCCAATAAAGAACGATCATTGATAATGCATAGGAGACATGCTTTGCCTCTTGGAACGAGCTTCAATAATTTTTATTTTTTTGTTAGAGCATCTCCAAGAGACTTTTAGAGAGCTCTCTAAAAATAATATAAATAATTGACTCTTAGTGATTTAAGAGTGGTTAAAATATATCATCTCCGACAATGCTCCTATATTCACTCCTTATTTTTTATTTTATTATTACAATTATTATTTATGTTATATTACTAATAGTGTGAGGAGAGACACTTATTAATAATAAATTATTAATAAAATATGAAGTTAGGAGACACTAAGAGGTGGAGAAATGCTCTCTATTAATAGAGATGATGAGGAGGCTCTTAGTGATTTGAGGAACCACTAAGAGGCTGTTGGAGCTGATTTTTTATTCCCACTCCTCAAATTTTAACTTAAGAGCCAATTTAAGAGGCTGTTGGAGATGCTCTTACACACTTCAAATAAATTATTATTTCTATCCATCAAACAATTAATCTAATCATTTCATCATTCAATTTAAATAATTCAATTAATCTATAAATTAGTTAAAAACAATAAGGTTTAATTACAAAAAAGCATCATGTTGTTTAGCCATTTTACGATGTAGTACATGCGGTATTTTTTTTTACAAACACAATCTTATGGTTGCAAAATTTAACATGTTTTTTTTACTTTACCAAATTTGGCTGATAACGACCTCAAAATGAAAATTTTCAAGAATTAAACTTTTTGGTATCATATTTACTATGGAACCATATTCTTATTTTTTCAAAATCTTTATTTTTGGAGTTTTCTCTCTCTAAACATTATCATTCTCTCTCATAAAAAACAATACCTAAATGACTGCAAACCTAAAAAATTGAAAATTTAAAGTTTAAAATATCATTTAACACTTGAAAATGTTCATTTCGAAGTCGTTATCGATCAAATTCTAACAAAGTGAACTCAAATGCAAAATTTTGCAAACCACATGGCTGCGTTTGCCAAAAAAAAAATACCACAAGTACCACATCGCAAATCGACCAAACCACGGGGTAATTTTTTATAATTAACTCAAAAAATAAATATCAATTATATCTATAATTATTTTCCACCAAAATATTTAATTAAAAAATATAATTAATTGCAAAAATAACATATATCATAAACAATATTTTTTTGGATAAATTCAAATAAAACCCACATGGTTTCACTAATTTTCAGATAAAGGATTGTGATTTATTTTTTTTTTCAAAGTAAAAACTGATGTTTTCAACTTTAACAAAATAAGGACTTTTTTGATTGATACTATTAAAATGACCATTGAAGACTTAAAAAATGACATTTTAAGAAATACTAATATTCTAAGCAACTTTAATTCTTCAACTTTTTTATTTTGAGATTATTTAGATGATGTTTGGTAAAGAGAGAGAAAGTTAATGTTTAGAGAGAGAAAGTTGCAAAAAAGATGATTTTCGAAAATCGAAAATGTAGTTTCATAAAAAATATGACATTGAACAACTTTAATTCTTGAAAATTTTCATTTTCAAATCGTTAAAGATGGTTTTAATAGCATTAGTCCAAAAGGTCATTGTTTTATTAAAAGTGTGAAACCTCAATCATCGTTTTGATAAAAAGTAAACCACAATCCTTTATCTGAAAATTAGTGAAACCACATGGGTTTTATTTGAAATTTACCCTATTTTTTTATTGAAATAAAACACGAGAATACAAAACGGAGAAAAAATATAAGATTTAAAAACGAAACAATACATAAAAGAAGGAAACAACGGACAGTAAAAAAACAATGACATAGGAAAACGCAACATATTATGCAACTGAACCGCTAGGTTTTTGGTTGAGATCTCTCGTTCCATGATGTTGCCATATATGCTTAGCTAGATCATCAGTTAGCACGACATGTGTCGCTCTATTGCAAATTGCCAACTCCTGTGTAACTAAGTTTTCAAAAACAATTGGAGAGTTTCCTCGTGCAGCGCCTTCAATGACTTCCACTTCAAAAAATTCAGGCGGATAGTTCCTACAGTACGTGATTCGCTCGTCTTCAACAATCATATTGTATAGTATAATGCAAGCTTCCATTATATCATGAAGTTTTCTTTATTCCCACAACCTGACAGGTCAACGAACAATGTTAAAACGGGCCGGACGTACACCGGAAGCTCGTTCCCCATCCTTCTTATGAAGAGTTATGCATTGTCATGAACATAATTTGTTTCGGATCAATAGCATATGGAAAGTTTATCATAAATGTAGCCCATTCTGGATATATACCATGAACAAGGAAGTACCCCCATGTTGTACATCTTACCATTAACCATGTAATCCTCTAGTAGAGATTTTCTTTCTATCTTATCTTGAAACAAAGGTGATCTGTTAAGGACAGTTAATGTGTTTTTTTTTATAGTTACTGCGTTTTTTATGTCTTTATTTATATCATATGCTAAAAGAGAAGTATTAGTGTGTTAATTATAAAAAAAATACAATTAATACTAAAATACAATTACAATTAAAAAATTAAATTAAATAAATACAATTAAAAAAAATACAAGTATTAAAATGGGAGACCCATTTATATATTTAACCCATTTACTCAACCTACTACATATCTAGACTGTTTTTGTGTGACTTTTCCATAATACCCCTAACCTTTTCCACTTCCCCCCTTACGCGAACGGTCTCTCCCCCTTTCTCCTTGGTTACGCGAAATGGTTGGCTCCTCCAAATGATTCTCAGACTTTTGATTTTCCTATCTTCCTTTAAATTACACGAAATCTGCACCATTTCTCCAAATCACAATGTATTTCTCTGCTTCCTCTCTTCATCTCTTGATTCTTCATCTTCCTACTGCTAAAAAACGAATTCATGGTTCTTCATCTTCCTGTTCCTGCTCGTTACTTGGTTTCTTTCTTCTTGTTACCATCAAAGAAATGGTTATTATACGTTGTTTCCATCGTTTTTCCCAGTTTATCATATTATTATTGTCGCTTTTAAGGGTGAAAGGCGTGAAAAATGTAAGCATCTACTGTTTTCTCTGCTTTTCCATGAAATCACTTCGTGTAGTCGATGATTTCACGAAGATCTGCAATGAGAAAGAGCCTAAAATGTGACGATCTTCTTAGCGAATCGATTATTTCGCGAAGTTTGCGAGTAGAAAAGTTCATAATTTCACTTGCAGACTTCGCGAAAGCATCGATTCGCTAAGTAAAATCATCCTCTTCCCTACACATTTACATTCGCATGCTTCGTTAAGCCTCATTCCGTGAAGCCAAATCGTCCTTTTTCCTGCCTAACACGATTAATTTTTTTTGAAGGTGATTGAATACATAACATCCCTTTCTGGAAGGCGGTATCCTCGGATGCAGAGAAGATGAATTTTCTTCCTGTATAGGGAGAAATTACCCTCAAGATTAGCACATTCACTTTGAAATGATTGGTTATGAGAGATTGTGCCAGTATTGGTGTGCACCATAGGACACGTTGATGGCGTGGCGTCTAGGTAGAGCTTCTTATGACGATGAAAAGTGTATTATGATAAGTGCGTTATGACTATGGATGTGATCTTCCTAAATGCTCTATCTCTGCTAGACACCACTACTTAGGGGAAAGTGTACCCCGTCGTATCAAGTAATAATCCGGTTAAGACCGGGTATCGAATCCACGGGATTTATAACTACAAGTATTAAACGACTCGGTTTTATATGTTATCTAAGCGGTGAATACTTTGAGTTGATTCGGGGAACAACTACAAACTACTCCTAACTACGGGTGAGACAAATTTATATAACAAAACTCTACAAAATGATACGGAAGGCGATAAGTTATAAATATGACAAACAATGACTCTCAATATATAAACGGTTAATGATTTACTCTTGCAATGACGACTACGTGTAGTGTGGCCGACCCGTGAAGTACTTAGACTATGTGGTTCCTAATCAAGGCGTGTCTAATGCTTGGGACTAGAAATTAGGGCCCGTAAGTTCCGTGGTTTGTCAATTCCTAAGGTTTTCGGAGCGTCACTTCCGGTAAGGCAACACTTATATGAATCCCTAAAGATAGCCTGAATGGCGTCGAAAATTGCGTTCTCCTACACAATAATCAATTATGAGTATCAAAACAAGTAGCAAACATCAACACAAATATAGAGAAAGAGATTATGAATCATAAATCATAAATATGGAGAATGTAAATATGAAATACAACCAAACCTAGTACATAGGAAGAGTACAAGCTAATTAGCAAGGGAAGAGTCCACCCTCGGAACTAGCTAACCAGACTCAAGGCCGTCTCTTAGGACTTAGTGGAGCTTTCGAGCTTGGTGAGCGGAGAGGGAATGGAACTTTGATGGAACGCCGAAATCAACGAACAAGCTCTCAAGGTGAAAGAGTTTTGCTATGTAAAATAAAATCTCAAACTATATAACAAGAACTTGGTTTTTAGAGATATGTCTAAATGAGTGCTAGTCACTCTTATTTATACACATGAAGCTAGGGTAGAATTGTAATTTCATAAGACACAAGCATGGAGGAACATGATTTTCTACAGATTTCCCATGACACGCCTCGCATATGGTGGAGTACACCCTGCATATTTGCCCATTCCATTAGAAATCTCCTTCATGTGGACCAAATCCAGATCTTGTTGTCTCAACTACGCCCCGCGTAGATTGGGGTGCGCCTCGCGTGGTTGAGTTTCTGAGATTTTATTGCTTGAATTGGGTCCTTTACGCCACGCGTAGTTGAAGCACGCCTCGCGTAAATAAGTCTCTGAGCTTTTTGGACTGAAGAATTTCCTTACACGCCCCGCGTGTAAGGTGGGATGCCCCACGTAGGAGTAGTTGACTCTAGGAGACCATGCAGTCTGACTTTCAGGATTAGGCTTATCATTTCTGACATATGTTACTGATAGGGGTCAAAAACCCCTATCTTTGGGTACGGTTTTAGGACGGTTTTTAGGTTTATTTGGCTAATAAGCGAGCAATTCTCGCATTTAAATGCGTTTGTGTGAGTTAGTTAGAAATTGGAAACATTCTATTTACTTTTCATCGTTTAGGCTCGTTTTGTGATCAATTTAGGCAAATACGGCCGAAATAACATGCATATTAGAATTCCGTTATCTTTTGAAGCTAATTGGTCCGTCAAAAGTCGCACCAAACGAAGCGTTTGCTCAAAATAAGCGATTGACGGATCAATTTGGCTTTTGGACTAATGTTTTCTGGAGTTTTTATGCGTGTGCAGGTGTAAGTTCGGACGAAAAAGGGTTTGGAAGTCATCCGGCACGGATCGAGCGCGCTTCGGGCGAAAACGCTCGGCGAGCAGGGCCCCCCGGGCCATTTCTGCTCGCCGAGCAGGGCGCCAGGCGCCTGCTCGGCGAGCAGGAGCCTGCTCGCCGAGCAGGCCACCAGGCGCCTGCTCGGCGTGCAAGGGCTGCTCGTCGCAATCCTGCTCGGCGAGCAGCCTTTCCTGCTCGGCGAGCAGACCTGCGGGAATTGGTCAAAAAGACCAATTCCGCCCCCACGAAGCCACATTCGGCCCCACATCTTCCTACACCAACAAGGACACGAAATTAGGTCAAAACGAGACCCGAGACGCGGCTATAAATAGGAATTTCCAATTGTAAATTAGATATTTTTTGTTTTTGTAATTTTCTTATCTTCCACCTCGAGAAATCCTCTCCACCTCCTCCAAAAACCTTCAAACCTCCATTGAAGATGCCTCCGAAGCTCCATTCACCGAGGATTGCTCGAGCTCCACCCCTAAGTCCTAGGAAGACGCCTGCATTGGTTGACAGGTTCCCTGAAAGGGATTTTTCTTCTTTTTATAACTTGTTTATCCTATGATACATGCTATGAATCTTAGGCTTATTGTAACTTCATGACAATGTTCTCCATCTTTGATTAATATAATAGTTTTGTTTCTTCAATTGTTTTAATGCTTTGAATCTTTGTCTTACGCTTTGTTTGATTGGTTTAACTCATTCGATAATCCCAAAATCAAGTTGGCACATATTGCGAGCTGAATCTGACCTAGTCAGTGCCTATAGGATTGACGACCCTATAGAAGATTAAGCCCAAATTACTGAGCCTTAGAGCTAGTTTCGGCCTTACAAGGGAATCACGAACTAGGAACTTTAGGAGGATAGGTCGGGTTAATCACCTCGAACACAAGTGACTTAGGTTTTAATTCAATTGTTTAAACAATCTATTTCCATTCTCATCGTATCCCTCCATGATCCTTTAGATAATTGCATTGACAAAAGATCACTTAGGAGTAGTTTAACTTAATTAGGGGTAGAGTAATTTAGTTAGGGTTAGAATAACTTAGTCAGAATTAGATAATCTAGTTAGGATTAGTGCAATCCAACCTAGGAGTAGATTAATTAAACAAAACCAACTCAAACCCCTTAAGCCTAGATAACATCCGAGACTTAGTAATTCGGTACTTGCAGAAATAAATCTTGTGGACGATAACCTGGACTTAAACCCAGAAATTTATTACTTGATAACGACGGGGTACACTTATCCCTTAGTGAGTCCTCATCTCGAACCTTAGGTGGGGACGCATCAAGTTTTTAACGCCGTTGCCGGGGATTTATTTCTTTTGCAATATCGAACCAAAGGTCAACTTGTTAGTTTAGGCATTCTTTGTAAATACATTCTTTGTTATTATCATATATACTTGTTCATATTTGTATACTGTTACTTATCAACCTTTGTGCTAGAACTTCACTTTTTCTCAGCGTTCTCTGATCAATGAATTGGCAAGAAAAAGTCGAGTGGCAAGCTCAAAAGTTTACTATCCCATCAAGACAATACATTCATGCCCTGGAGAATGAGGCTCCCAATCCCTCCATGGCCGAGTTAAATAAGAAAATGGATATCTTGATGGCAAAACTGAGCCTCAACACCAATGAAAGTGTAAGTTTTGTGGGTAATCACCAAGGGTACAATTCTAACCCCAATTCTTATAGCTTTTATGATAATAATTGGAGGAGACCTCAACACTCAAATCTGTCCTACGGGAATCCTAACATGTTGAGGCCTCCAAATAGGTTTGTTAATGAGCACAGGGAAAACGAATTGGGAATGTTCCCTTACGAACAAGCAAGCCAAGTTCCTCCACAACCCTCTAGCTCACGAGATGAGGTGCTGTCCCTTTTGAAAGGAATATCAGCCCGACTTACAATCAACGAGGAGGTTTGCAAGGACTTGTGCAACCAATTGGCTCAAATAAACCATGAGATGCAAGAGCAATCCCGAGATGCTCTCCCATGCATAAAGGAAAACATAGAAATCCCACAAAGGGAATCAGCTCAACCCATCTCCTTGAGGAATGACAAAAAGGTAGAACCAAGTCCACTATCACATGCATCACTCGAGGTAAGTGAGGAACCGGAAGCGGTAAGCAACCCCGGTTCAAAATCTGAAATTCTAAATCATATGATAGAGATAAAAGATCAAATCAAAACTTGTGTATCTCAACTACCTCTTCCTCAAAAATTAGAAAAGTTTAGGTTTGCTTCATGCTCAGAAGTTTTCATTCTCTTCGACCTACCAAGAGAATCCAAAAGGGAGCAAACCAAACTTTTTCATAATATGTTTAAATTCGGCCTCCTACTTTCATTAAACTTATTAGAGGATCTTAATCCGTTTTGTAGGTACGGGTTATTTGTCAAGTAGTTCGAGTTCCTAACGCGGATAGAAGCTTATACTTAGGAAGAAACTCTATGTCGAGCTAACCGACTGTAAAAGTAGCTCTTCTTGGGAGGCAACCCAAGTTTGGATTACAATTTTTTCTAGGTTTGTTTTTCTTTTTAATTTAATTTTAGATTTTTGTTTTTAACTTTAAACAGTAAGTTGTCTTCTCCACCCTAACTTTTTACACTCGTACTTCACGATTTATGATTTCAATGTTGGAACTTATTGCATATTTTTAGTGTGAGGAGGAGGGATAGACAAACTTACAAAAATTGTACAAATTTTTAAATTTTTGTTGCGTCGTGTCTAGTTTAGGTTTGCGTTTTGGTGTTTTATTTCTGCTTTACTTATCTTTTTGCATGTTTAGGACCTAAAACCGTGAACCTCCTTCAAATCTAAACTTCGTTATTTGTCTTTGAGGGCTGAAAACCGAATCTAAAATTGCATGACAACTAGTTTAGGCATAGGACACAACTCTTGTATCTGTAAAAGCATGAGCTACAGTTTGCATTTAGACCCTACTTTTGAAGAAATGCTAAAATCATTACTTAGGTAGATAACTTAAGAATTGAAGGCATGTGATATTAAACTTGAGTTTGGGGAAAACTAGTAAACACAAAATTGAAACCCAAAGAATTGTGAGTTGAATTTGAGCCTAAGAGCGAACATCAAAAAGCTCTTTTTCTTGACATTTTTGTGTGAATGCTTTGACTTGTGGAAGATTACAGATTTTGCACCTAATACTGTGTTGAACCTACATGCAATGATTTGAGATGATAAACAATGAATCAGCCTCATTAGAATTAACCCTTTTCTTTACCTTGTTTTTCTTTTTCATCCACTCTAGGAAGCCCCTTTGAGCCGACATTTTTGTAGTTTATAGATTTTTCTTTCGTTCTAACCCGTTTTTGCGAACCACAATTTGGTTCGCTACTTAACCTTTGTTTTTGCAAAGCTCGAACTGAGCCTTTGTTTTCTTCTAGCGTTTTATCGTTGTTTATGTCATTATAGTAGCAAGCCAAAAGGCTAAGAAGTGAATGAGCATCACTATCCCAAAAGAAAAAAAAAGAGAAATGAAAAACAGAAAAAGAGAAAAAAAAAGGGAGAAAAGAAAAGAAAAGAGACGAACAAAAGGGAAGAACTTCATTCCCCAGTTCCTAAAGATAAAAACGTCTCAAAAAGAAATCCAAAATAAGGGATGAATAAAAAGCTCAGTCACTTCATATTTGCTAAAGCCATTTAAACTCTGTTTTTGTAACGCTAGAACGTTTTAACCCTTGTTGTACCTTTAACCCTCTAACCACATTACAACCCCAATTAGAGGCTGTTTTTGATATCATCGGAGTCATATAGCATAGTAGAGGAACTCGGATGAACGTGCAAAATCAACGTAGTCCTAAGCAAGAATATAAGCCGAGAGTAAACACCTTAGCCACCAAAAATTGTGTGAATGAGTGAACTACCTATGGTGAGGTGTTTTACTTAGCGATCCCCTCAAGCTCGTTTAATTGAACATGTGTCCATTTACTTAAAACTATGACTTATTGTAATTGAAATGCGGCTTTTGGATACCGTTTCTCTACTTTGTATTTCCGAATGCATATAATTACAGATGCTCGAAATTGTGTCAAGCACCTAGTCAAACTGGGAAGTTTTCTAGCTTGCTTGTGATGGCGGGTTTAGTTTTTTAGTTTACTTGAGGACAAGTAAAGTTTTAAGTGCGAGGAGGTTTGATAGGGGTCAAAAACCCCTATCTTTGGGTACGGTTTTAGGACGGTTTTTAAATGCGTTTGTGTGAGTTAGTTAGAAATTGGAAACATTCTATTTACTTTTCGTCGTTTAGGCTCGTTTTGTGATCAATTTAGGCAAATACAGCCGAAATAACATGCATATTAGAATTCCGTTATCTTTTGAAGCTAATTGGTCCATCAAAAGTCGCACCAAACGAAGCGTTTGCTCAAAATAAGCGATTGACGGATCAATTTGGCTTTTGGACTAATGTTTTCTGGAGTTTTTATGCGTGTGCAGGTGTAAGTTCGGACGAAAAAGGGTTTGGAAGTCATCCGGCACGGATCGAGCGCGCTTCGGGCGAAAACGCTCGGCGAGCAGGGCCCCCCGGGCCATTTCTGCTCGCCGAGCAGTCCTCTGGAGGCCTGCTCGTCGAGCAGGCCACCAGGCGCCTGCTCGGCGAGCAGGGGCTGCTCGTCGCAATCCTGCTCGGCGAGCAGCCTTTCCTGCTCGGCGAGCAGACCTGCGGGAATTGGTCAAAAAGATCAATTCCGCCCCCACGAAGCCACGTTCGGCCCCACATCTTCCTACACCAACAAAGACACGAAATTAGGTCAAAACGAGACCCGAGACGCGGCTATAAATAGGAATTTCCAATTGTAAATTAGATATCTTTTGTTTTTGTAATTTTCTTATCTTCCACCTCGAGAAATCCTCTCCACCTCCTCCAAAAACCTTCAAACCTCCATTGAAGACGCCTCCGAAGCTCCATTCACCGAGGATTGCTCGAGCTCCATCCCTAAGTCCTAGGAAGACGCCTGCATTGGTTGACAGGTTCCCTGAAAGGGATTTTTCTTCTTTTATAACTTGTTTATCCTATGATACATGCTATGAATCTTAGGCTTATTGTAACTTCGTGACAATGTTCTCCATCTTTGATTAATATAATATTTTTGTTTCTTCAATTGTTTTAATGCTTTGAATCTTTGTCTTACGCTTTCTTTGATTGGTTTAACTCATTCGATAATCCCAAAATCAAGTTGGCACATATTGCGAGCTGAATCTGACCTAGTCAGTGCCTATAGGATTGACGACCCTATAGAAGATTAAGCCCAAATTACTGAGCCTTAGAGCTAGTTTCGGCCTTACAAGGGAATCACGAACTAGGAACTTTAGGAGGATAGGTCGGGTTAATCGCCTCGAACACAAGTGACTTAGGTTTTAATTCAATTGTTTAAACAATCTATTTCCATTCTCATCGTATCCCTCCATGATCCTTTAGATAATTGCATTGACAAAAGATCACTTAGGAGTAGTTTAACTTAATTAGGGGTAGAGTAATTTAGTTAGGGTTAGAATAACTTAGTCAGAATTAGATAATCTAGTTAGGATTAGTGCAATCCAACCTAGGAGTAGATTAATTAAACAAAACCAACTCAAACCCCTTAAGCCTAGATAACATCCGAGACTTAGTAATTCGGTACTTGTAGAAATAAATCCTGTGGACGATAACCTGGACTTAAACCCAGAAATTTATTACTTGATAACGACGGGGTACACTTATCCCTTAGTGAGTCCTCATCTCTAACCTTAGGTGGGGACGCATCAGTTACACGCTTCACGTGGAGGTTGATACGCCCCGCGTATCGGTCACTAGATCCCACGTGGTGCCTGTGGATTGAACAATTATTTCTGACCAAGTGTTCCACGCCCCACGTGAAGGGGGATACGCCCCACGTATGTTGGTGGATTTTCGCTCCTTGCTCGTACCTGAAGTACAATTCTCGAGAGCCGAGTTAGCTTGATGTTTTATTTACTAAATTCAACTGAAATGAAGGAAATTAACCGAAAGCATGGATTTTATTTTTATTTTGTTATTTTATTAAAACACTCTATTTTTGTAATTAAACTTATTTATTTAGTCTCAAATTAGACCGTAAATCATGCTAAAAGATAGGGACGAAACGCCCCTATCAAACCTCCTCGGACTTTAAAGTTTTACTTGTCCTCAAGTAAAAGAAATCGAAAGACAATGGATTGAGATAATTAAGAGACAAACCGTCGGTTGGTTTTACCAAGTGCATGATTTTAAAGTTACAGTTTTATGCAAAGTTTTCGGTAAGTACCTATGCAAGCAATTGAGTGACCAAAACTTGTTTGAAACCTCCATGATCAAATTTAATAGGCAATATTAACGGGGTCGATTATATTTTTGAGAATCCAAATGTACCTCACCAAGGGATTTCGCTCTTACGCTCAAATTTTGGTGGGTCGGTGTTTTTGCACTCTTCTTTGCACTTACTCGAAGTCACTTTGAATTTGCATTTTTATCCGGGTTTTTCCTCCTAAGTTATGGTTAGGCAATATTAAAAATGAACCCGGAGGGGGGTTGTAATGTGGGTGGCTTTTTAGTGGTTAACTTTTAGAAACTCGAGTTTAAATACCATTTTGATGATCGCACCATACTTTTGTTTTGGCCTTAGCGAGTTTTGCAAAATATACTTCAAAATTGCTCGGGTTGAGCTTGAGAATGCCTTTTTTATTTTTATTGAGTCGTTTGTTTTGTAAATGGCACAAAAATGATTTTTGAAAGCTTTATGGTGCTCAATTGTTAAGGCCTTGGTTTATTTCGGGTAATTTTGGTGCGATTTGATTTTGGTATTTAAGCAAGAGGAAAAAGGGTTAACTGTTAAAAGCGTATTAGCAAAGAAGTGGTTAATAGGCTCGAAGGGGTTTCCTAAAGGTTAATGAAAACAAGAAAAATAATTAGCCTAAGTGGGTTTGTTTTATCATCTATTGCCATTTTTACTAAAATAAGTGTACTTAACCCAGTATTAGATACAAATTCTACGAGTCGAGCGAAGTCAAAGCCCTCGAAAAGTTGTGAAAGAAAGTGGAGTTCTCGTACGAACTCCTTTAGGCTCAAAATTACCTCACATGTGTACTTTCAAGTTCTCGTCAAATTTTCAACTATCCCGTTTTTATTGCCTTTTTGAATTTTATTATAGAGATGACCCGTGGGTTAGGACTCAATGCTTTTGTTTAGTACGAATCTAGGCTTTGCATAAATTCTATAACTTCAGAATCAAGACTAAAATTTCTTACTTGAACCAATCCTTTGTGTTTCAACGCTTTTATTTTTAATGACAAATAACGGAACTTTTAATCAATTTCCGAGGGAGGTAGTCTGTCGGAACAATTTAAGAGTCAATAAATTTGTTTAATTATTTTGTAAGTTATTTGATTTTTATTTTTGTTTTTGTTAGTGCAACCCAAACTAAGAGTGTGGGGTTGCACGGCCCTCCGCGTGGTTTAAAATGACGTCTATTCCAAGGACGTCGTAAAAAGAAAAGAAAACAAAAACAAAAATAAAGATGAGATTTACAAAGGACCCTTGAAGGTTAGGTCCTACGCGAGGCGTGCCCTGGGGGGTGCCTCACGTAGGAGGTGCGTTTTAAGTCTATTGTGGCCAGAGATATGGGAAAACGGCGGGGCACGCGGGGCGTAGAATGGGGTACGCCCTGCGTTAAGGTGATTAAGGGTGCATAAATAAAGGAAAATGAACACGAAAAGAGAAAATAAACAAGACGAAACATAAGGGGAAATTATTAAAATAAAAAGAAAGTACAATAGAAACACAAAAAGATAACAAAAACAACAAAAGAAACACATAAAACAAAACGAACGAAAATAAACACGAAAAGAGAAAACACAAAACAAAGGAAAACATAAAACAAAGAGAGGGGAACTAAGGTTGAGGCAGAGGAGGATTGCCGTGGATGTTGAAATGTGTGTAGAAGGCGTTGGTGAAGGCGTCGAAGCTAGCCCTATCCGCTTGCCTTTGAGCCTCAGAGGCGTTGAAGCGAGCATCAAGGGCATCGAAGCGCGAGTCGAAGTGGGCCCGATCACAACGTTGGTTGTCCTCCAAAATATCCAACCGGGCATAAAGGGAGTTGAAGTCGTGGAGAGGTGGTGGACTGAGATTGAGGCCCATGTCCGAGTCCGAGCCCTCCTCCTCGTTTGAGTGGGCTGCCCTCAAAGTCTCACCCGGGCCGGAGGTTGAAAGCTTAAGAGATTTAAAGGCGTTCTTGTCCAAGGGCCGGGGTTCAAGGCTTGGGAGGCGATCGAGGGCGGCCGTGTCGAGAGCTGTGGTGGCGAAAATGGTGATGAGATCGCCCAACCCGATTTTACAACGTTTCCGGGTGGGCATTTGGTGGAGTTGGATGTCCACGAGGTAAGAGAGATTGTAAGCGAGCCCGTTGGCACAGCAATAGAGGGCCAAAAGCTCATGCTTGTTGACCTTGGTGGACTTGGAATTCCCCGAGAAGTAGAAGGAGATGAAATGATGGAGAAGTTAGAGGACTGGATCGCGAATGCAAGCGGGGCGGAGGTTGGAGATGTCGTAATCATCGTACCCGGTGATGGAGGTCCAAAAATCACGAGAGGAGACACCCTTGGGCCAATGTGCTATGACCTCTTCCGCTTGATGTGTGAAATGGTGGCGGAGCCATTGTGTGTCAATGGAGAAAGGGTGGTTGTGAAGGCGGAAGTTGAAGAGGGCGGCACCGGGAACCCCGTTAGACTCGAGGGTGGTGTAGGACTCCACGACCAACTAAGAATAAACGTGGTGGCATGCCCAAAAGTGATTGAGCCAACTTAGAGCATGGAGGCGGCCCTCGAAAGCACCACCAAGGCTGTAGCGATCGAGAGTGCTACGCTCGATGTTGGGAAGTTCCATTATGTGGGCAACGGATAGTGTTTGGTAGGATTGGGCTTCTTCTTCGGTGAGAAGATGGAAAGGGGCCCGATATTGGCGGGTGAGTGGCGGTGTTTCCTCTCTTTCAGGGGATGGTGGTTGTTGATTTTGGGTGGAACGAGAGGTATGGGCGAGTGGACCGCGGGGGGCGCATGTTGGCGGTATGCTTGCGTCTTACCATGGTGTTAGTGAGGGATGGATGAAAGGGTGTAGGAAGAGTGTGGGAAGTTAGAGTGAGTTGTGAGGAAGAAGAATGAGAAAAAGGAGGAGTATATATAGGGGAGGAGTGGGGAATCCAAGTAAAAATCGGATTCCCAGAGGGGTACGCGCGGCGTGAAGAGGCCACGCCACGCGTATCCCACCTCTTGCTCATTATTTGACGCAAAAATGGCACGGTACGCGGGGCGTGCGGGGAAGCACGCCTCATGTATCGCACCTCCTGGCCATAAATTGGGGGGAGAAAGGCAAGGACGCGGGGCGTAAATGGGGGTACGCCCCACGTGGAGGACAGAAGTGGAAGAACTTTTCGGTTTTAAGGGAGTTTTTAAATTTTTATGTGTTTTAATTGCTTATTTAATGTTTTTATTATTTTAATGAACAATTAAGAAGGTGGTTAAAACAAAATTTATGATGGAGGGAGGTTGAAGAAATTTTGAATTTAAAAAGGTGGGATGTGATTGGAGGGAAGAAGAGGTGGAGTGGAGAAGTGGAAAAGATTTTTAGGGAAGAGGAGAGAGTGATGGGAAAGGTGGGAGAGAAAAAGGCTGCCATGGGGAGTTGCAATTCACAACTCCCATAGGATACGCGGGGCGTGCCCTATGGGGTTCCCCGCGTGTCCCAACACGTGGCGTTAATTTGGGGGAGAGCTAACTACCGAAGGTTACGCAGGGCGTGGTAGGAGAGACGCCCCGCGTAACGTGTCTTTTATTGCAAAAATGGGGTCAGACACGCAGATGCGCGGGGCATACTGGTATGTACGCTCCGCGTGGCTTATATATATATATATATATATTTTGGATTTAAACATGGGATTTGTTTTTCTTTTAATTTATGAGACGGGAGAAAATAAAAATAAAGAAAAATAAAAATAAGAATAAGAATAACATAAAAGAGAGAAAGATACAAATAAATAAAAATAAAATTATGATACATATAAACAAGAGGTTTGAGAAATCCAAACCGATGCTACGTTTAGAGTCGAAGTAGCTCTACTTTCTCATGTGGCAGCTCAGTGCAGGCTGTCCGAGTTGGAGCTCGATGGGTCCGAACTTCTACTATTTAGGAGAGTTATTGCCTGTCCGGACTCTCTATTTTTGCCCCGCGGGTTTTGCTCGGTGTTTGCGGGGAGGGTTCCTAATGGCCTCTCATGTTGCTGAAGATTCAAGTGGGCTACCTGGCGGCTAAGGTCCCTGTAAAACACCTCACTATCGGCAAGACGGGTTAAGATATCCTTTAACAGGGACGTTACAGACTAGCCATGCACATTATCGGGCGGTGGAGTGTTCCGACTACCAGGCATGGTTTGTGATTGCCCTAGCCCATTTTCCCGATATTCTTGATCAAAGTCGGATAGGGGCCTCAACAAATTATTATTATTATTATTTCCATATGACAAGTTATGGTGTTGGTACCAAGGCCTCCATCCGCTGTTATTATTATTATGGTGGTGTGAGTAGGAGTTCGGGTTAGGATTATACCTTTGATTGTCTCCTATGTAACTTACATTTTCGATATCGCCAGTGAAAGGGCTGCCGGCTTGGCAATTGAGTCCGTCATGATCTCCACCACAATGATTGCACATCAGGACCTGTGCAACTTTGTTAAGGCTCAACTGGGCTATCAAAGCGTCAAGTTTTTTATTCATTTCCGCCATGGAACTTTTCGGAGCCTCTTTCTCCACGGCGAACGTTTGATGTCGCGAAGGTCCGGTAAGCCGATCTTCTTGCCAGTGGATTCTTTTCCTTACGAGCTCGTGAAGCAGCTCATATGCTTCACTGGCCGACTTCCTAAATAGGTCCCCACTTGCTGCGGAATCCACGGTGGCACGATTAGTAGGTGTTAATCCGTGATAAAAAGTGCTTACCAAATCGTGCTTGGGGATATCATGGTGCGAGCAGCTTCAAAGCAACTTTTGGAATCTTGCCCAAGCCGGATGAAGGGCTTCGTGTTCGAGCTGCCGAAAGGTAGTGATGTCGTTCCTCAACTTAACCGTCTTGGAAGGCAGGAAGTAGTAAGAAAGGAACTCCTTCTCAAGTTCCACCCATGATGTAATCGAACCCGAATCCAACGAGTGCAACCACTCCAACGCTTGTCCTGTCAAGGAGAAAGGAAACAACTTTAGTCGGACGGCCTCAACCGAAACACCATTTTACCGAGAAGTTTCGGCACACATAAGAAATTTATCAATGTGTTCGTTCGGGTTTTCATAGGGTTCCCCTCCGAATTGACCAAGTTGCTGGATGAGTTGGATCATGCTAGTCTTGATTTTATATGTGTTGGTCGGGATGGTAGGGGCAACGATTTCGTTGCGGTTTTGAGGATGGTGCGGAGCAAGAATCTCCATCATCGAGCGCATATCATTACCTCCACCATTGTGGTTGTTATTCACGGGTTGCACCGGCGGCCTTTGGTTGACCTCGGGCTGGTTAGCTTCATTGTTGAGGTTTGCCATTTTCTCTCTCCGAATCCTACAAAGAGTATGTTCAATTTCAAGATCAATAGGAACGAGAGTATCACCCTGAGATCGGGTGTGCATAAAATAAATAAATGAAATAAATTATAAACAAGAAAGAATGTTGTTAGTAGAAAGTATATGAAAAGTATATATAAAGAATTTATACAAAAATAATGCTTAGACTAACAATAAAACGTTTTTGTCTAATATTGCAAGAAATTATAAATCCTCAGCAACGGCGCCAAAAACTTGATGGCGTGGCGCCTAGGTAGAGCTTCTTATGACGACGAAAGTGTATTATGATAAGTGCGTTACGTCTATGGATGTGATCTTCCTAAATGCTCTATCTCTACTAGACACCACTACTTAGAGGCAAGTGTACCCCGTCGTATCAACTAATAATCCGGTTAAGACCGGGTATCGAATCCACAGGATTTATAACTACAAGTATTAAACGACTCGGTTTTATATGTTATCTAAGCGGTGAATACTTTGAGTTGATTCGGGGAACAACTACAAACTACTCCTAACTACGGGTGAGACAAATTTATATAACAAAACTCTACGAAATGATATGGAAGGTGATAAGTTATAAATATGACAAACAACGACTCTCAATATATAAGCGATTAATGATTTACTCTTGCAATGACGACTACGTGTAGTGTGACCGACCCGTGAAGTACTTAGACTACGTGGTTCCTAATCAAGGCGTGTCTAATGCTTGGGACCAGAAATTAGGGCCCGTAAGTTCCGTGGTTTGTCAATTCCTACGGTTTTCGGAGCGTCACTTCCGGTAAGGCAACATCTATATGAATCCCTAAAGATAGCTCGAATGGCGTCGGAAATCGCGTTCTCCTACACAATAATCAATTACGAGTATCAAAACAAGTAGCAACCATCAACACAAATATAGAGAAAGAGATTATGAATCATAAATTATAAATATGGAGAATGTAAATATGAAATACAACCAAGCCTAGTACATAGGAAGAGTACAAGCTAATTAGCAAGTGAAAAGGGAAGAGTCCACCCTCGAAACTAGCTAACCGGACTCAAGGCCGTCTCTTAGGACTTGGAGGTGGAGCTTTCGAGCTTGGTGAGCGGAGAGGGAACGGAACTTTGATGGAACGCCGGAATCAACGAACAAGCTCTCAAGGTGAAAGAGTTTTCCTATGTAAAATAAAATCTCAAACTATAGAACAAGAACTTAAACTATAATAACAATTGTATATCAAAAACTTGGTTTTTAGAGATATGTCTAAATGAGTGCTAGTCACTCTTATTTATACACATCAAGCTAGGGTATAATTGTAATTTCATAAGACACAAGCATGGAGGAACATGATTTTCTGCAGATTTCCCATGACACGCCTCGTATATGGTGGAGTACGCCCTGCGTATTTGCCCATTCCGTCAGAAATCTCCTGCATGTGGACCAAATCCAGATCTTGTTGTCTCAACTACGCCCCGTGTAGACTGGGGTGCACCTCGCGTGGTTGAGTTTCTGAGATTTTATTGCTTGAATTGGGTCTTTTACGCCACGCGTAGCTGAAGCACGCCTCGCGTAAATAAGTCTCTGAGCTTTTTGGACTGAATAATTTCCTTACACGCCACGCGTGTAAGGTGGGACACCCCGCGTAGGAGCAGTTGACTCTGGGAGACCATGCAGTCTGACTTTGAGGATTAGGCTTATCATTTCTAACATATGTTACATGCCTCGCGTTGAGGTTGATACGCCCCGCGTATCAGTGACTAGATCCCACGTGGTGCTTGTGGATTGAACAATTATTTCTGACCAAGTGTTCCACGCATGTTGGTGGATTTTTGCTCCTTGCTCGTACCCGAAATACAATTCTCGAGAGCCGAGTTAGCTTGATGTTTTATTTACTAAATTCAACTGGAATGAAGGAAATTAACCGAAAGCACGGATTTTATTTTTATTTTGTTATTTTATTAAAACACTCTATTTTTGTAATTAAACTTATTTATTTAGTCTCAAATTAGACCGTAAATCACGCTAAAAGATAGGGACGAAACGCCCCTATCACGCGTCCATCCCAAAAGGTCTGGACTTTCATTTCTCATCCCAAAAAGTCTGGACTTCCTGTAGAGGGAGAAATTTCCGTCCAGATTAGTTAGGTTCACTTTGAAGTGATTTGTTAGGAGTTTATTGTGGCAATCTTGTTGTAAATTTTTGATAATTTTATGATTTTAATGTTGTGATTGTGGGATAAATTTTGGTAATATTGTGATTTTAATGCTAGAATCCGTTGTTGTTTGGCATTTTTTATTATATACCACTTAGCGAATCGAATTTTGTTAAAAACACAATCAAACTTCGCATATGCTAATTAAAATCATCTACTAAACCAAACATTAGCTTCGTAGGCTTCGCATATGCTAGAATCTGCAAAGTCAGACGGGAGGGAGATAGCAACTCCGTAAATATTGAGGGTATTATGGGAAAGTCACACAAAAACAGTCTAGATATGTAGTAGGTTGAGTAAATGGGTTAAATATGTAAATGAGCCTCCTATTTGACCCATTTTTATAATTTACCCTTAAGAGAATACATCTTGATATTTCTTCATGAGGTGGGGGCACATAAGCAGTGGTGAAGCCAGAGGTCAAAGTCTGGAGGGGCTCAACTGCATGAAGATTTTTTTTCTTAATAATGAATTAAGGCTTTGATTCATAGTAGTCAAATTAAAATCAAAATTTGATTTTAATTGGAAACGTTAAGGTGCAAAACAACTGAGCTTCAATATAAAGTAAGGATAAAGGTGCAAAAATACCCTAACGTTTATACCTAAGAACAATTTTACCCCATAACGTCTAAAATGGTGCAATTTTACTCTTAACGTTGGCAGCCAAGAGCAATTTTACCCCTAAAATTGATAAGTCTGGTAAATTGGAGAAATTATTCATCAAATTGTCTTCTCGGTCATTAATCTTGTCATCTACACTTCACATATGTGTGTCATTTTATTATCCATTAATAACAAATCACAAATATATGATTAAACGTGAATTTTTTAAAGTATAAAAATATATTGTATTTTATCACTCATTAAAAGTAAAATTACTCATGTTTATACACGTTAGAGGTATTTCTATACTTTATCCTTATAAATTAATATTGCTAATGAAGAGATAAGATACAAATAGTCAATTTAGAGTTAAAAAAATGAAAAATAATAAAGGAGAATGAGTTTTAAAGGAAAAAATTAAAATGAAATAAAAACCGAAGAGAGAGGTTATTCAAACATGGGATCAATTGGATGCGGAGGTTTCTTTAATTACCACCAAGACCAACTATGCAAACTTAATTTTATGTCACATAATCTCAAGATGATATAGAAGAAAGTAAAGAAGGAGTTCTATTGAAGAAGAAGAACAGAATACATGAAAAATAAGTTATCTTCATAGTCAGTATATTACTCCTATTTATAACCGTTTGAGTCTAACAGATATATTTACTTTGAATCTGACTAACATTAACTGCTAAGTTAACATTAAATGCTAATCTTTGGTTAATAATAAACCTATGTATGGTTAACACCCCTTCTCAAGCTGGGAAGATGAACATCTAACACTCCTAATCGTCGAAGGAACGATGTTAACAATGGTGAATGTAAGGGTTTGGTGAAGCAATCAGCAAGTTAATTTTCTGTCATGACAGGCAGCAAGTGAATCTTCCCAGATTGTACTTTATCTCGAATAAAATGACAGTCAATTTCGATATGTTTCGTCCGTTCATGAAACACTTCGTTCTTTGTTATTTGTATTGCAGATAGATTATCACATAACATCAAAGTTGGCTGAGGGTGTTGAACTCGTAAATCTTTCAATAAAAACAACCATTGTAGTTCACAAGCTGTTAAAGCCATCGCTCTATACTCCGCCTCTGAAGATGATCGACTAACAGTACTTTGTTTTTTTGACTTCCAGGTAATTAAACTGTCACCAAGAAAAACACAAAATCATGTAACTGACTTTCTTGTTTCTTTACAATTGGCCCAATCAGAGTCTGTAAATGCTTGAAGTTGAATCTTAGACTTCACTGGAAAGAAAATTCCTTGGGCAGGATGTTGTTTCAAGTATCGCAGAAGACGGTGAACTGCTACCATATGCTGCTCCATGGGCTTTTCTAAATGTTGTGAAAGTTGTTGAATAGCAAATGTTATATCTGGTCTTGTATTACATAGATATAACAATTTGCCGACCAATTTCATGTACGCTGTTACATCTTCAAGCAACTTCGAATTTGCAAAATCAAAATTATCAACTGACATAGGTGTAGAACATGGCTTTGCCTCCAAAAAACCTGTTTCAGCTAAAAGATCTAAAGTATACTTTCTTTGATAAACATGTATTCCTTCTTTTGTTCTTGCTATTTCTAAACCAAAGATAAATTTTAAAGTACCAAGATCCTTAATACTGAAACATTTATGCAAAAAAGTTTTAACTTCATAAATATCAGAATCATTATTGCTTGCTAATATAACATCATCAACATACACAGTTAATACAATAAAACTGTTACCTTTTTGACGAACAAAAAGAAAAGGATCTGCCTTTGATTTATCAAAACCAAGAGTTAAAAGGGCTTTAGTTAATTTGGAGTTCCACATTCTACTAGCTTGCTTAAGGCCATACAAAGATTTTTTAAGCCTACAAACTGGATTAGGAATATCAGATTTAATGCCTTCAGGGAGTTTCATATAAATTTCTTCCCCTAAATCACCATGTAAGAAAGCATTATTTATATCTAATTGTTCTAGTTTCCAATTGTGTATAGCAGCAAGAGCTAAAAGTAATCTTACAGTGGTTAATTTGGCTACAGGTGAAAAAGTTTCCAGAAAATCAATGCCTTCTCGCTGCGTATAACCTTTGGCAACCAGCCTTGCTTTGAATCTCTCTATGGAACCATCACTTTTTCTCTTTATTTTAAAAATCCACATGCACTTTACTTCTTTTTTACCTTCTGGCAAAGAGCAAATCTCCCATGTTTTATTGTCGTTTAATGCCTTAATTTCAGCATCCATGGCGGCTTGCCATTGAGGATATTGCGATGCTATTTTGTAACTAGTGGGCTCTGCCTGAATTGATAATGCTACAGAAAATGCTTTGTGATTGGAAGATAAATTATCATAGGCAAGCACAGAAGACAAAGGATGATAAATAGATTTTTCAAGAACATTAGAAACCTGAGAAGTTTCGGCAAGTGCACAGTGATAATCCTTTAGATATCTAGGCTGATTTTGTTGTCTTGTAGACTTTTTAGTGTTAGTATCCACTTGTGTATGTTGTGCATTTTGTAGAACACTTTGTGATGTTCCTAATTCAACATTATTATTTAGACATGGTGGATGTAACATATTTTGAATATTTTGTGAACTTAGAGAAGTATTATCATCACAAGCTTTGTCCTCACTAAAAGGATTAAAAACTTGTTGTTTAGAGCTATAAGGATACACATCTTCATGAAATTTCACATTGCGGGAAATAACTATATCTCATATTCTCATGCTTAGAACTTTATACCCTTTCTTTCCTAAATGGTAACCTATGAAAATACCATGTTCTGCTCTAGGATCAAACTTAGTTCTATTCCTAGACAAAGTACTCACATAACATAAACACCCAAAGGAACAAAGTCCATTAAAATCAGGCTTGCTTCCATATATAAGTTCATAAGGTGTTCTATTCTTAATCAACTTAGAAGGAATTCTATTAATCAAATAAACAAAATGAGCCACAAAATGATTCCAAAAAACAGTTGGTAAAAGACTTTGAAATTTTAAAGCTCTAGCTATATTAAGAATATGTTGATGTTTTCTCTCAACCAAACCATTTTGTTGGGGCATTTCTACACAACTTGTTTGGTGCATAATACCTTTTGATGCATAAAAATAGGCAACTGAAACTCTGCACCATTATCCGTTCTAATAACTTTCACTCGCTTATTAAATTGTATGTAAATCATTTCAACAAACCTTTCAACAAGTTTGGAAACCTCAGACTTGACTCTAATAAGAAATGCCCATGTAAACCTTGAATAACTATCTACAACAGTTAGAAAATATTTATAACCTTCTATTGAACTTGTTGTTGGCCCCCAAATATCCATATGAATGATATCAAAAGGTTCAGTAACCACTGTATTACTAACAGGAAATGCCAATTTCTTTTGCTTAGATTGAGGACAAATGTGACAGACAAAAGAATCATCAATACAAAAATTATTTAAATACTTTCCCAAAACAGCAAGTCTATCATTAGAGATATGTCCAAAACGATAATGCCAAAGTCTATGATTACAATTTACACCAAGATTTTTAACATTATTATCGGAAGAAATGACAGCAGCATTAATAGGAGAAATATCAACATTATTAGCAGCAACATGAAGAAAATTAACGGCACATTCAGCATCTGATATATCAAGATGATATAAACCATTTTTCACATTAGCTAATCCAATCATTTTCTTGGTCGCCAAATCCTGTATCAAACATTATTTAGATAAGAAAATTAAACTATAATTCAATGCACTTGTTAGCCTGGACACATAAATTAAATTGTACGAAAAATCAGGCACAAACAGAACATCATGTAACACAAAATCTTGTGTAAACTTTACTGATCCAATACGAGTTGCCTTCAATTTCATATTATTAGGCAAAATAACAAACCAATTATTAACTGGTTTAGAATTAATCATCAAAGACAAAGATCCAGTAATATGATTACTGGCTCCGGTGTCTAAAATCCAATTACCACATTTAGTTTCAATAGATGTAACAAAAGCATAAGTATTCGTAATACTTGAATATTTACCATTAGCAAGATTTGTTTGGTCTTGAATAGCAGAGACACAGGATGTTGAAGCATAATTTACATCTTGATTCTATTCAACAACTTGTGATTGAAATATTGTTAAGATTTGTGCCATTTGCTCCGATGTAAAACTTGAAGAACTCTTTGGAATTTCCCCCAAAATACCAGCACGCTTTTGACTTAAAAAATCCTCAAGAACATTACTTGATTCTGCAACATTAGCTTTTGAAAACTTGTTGTTGAACTTAAATCCTGGGGGATACCCATGCTTCTAATAACAAGTGTCAATTGTATGCCTTTTCTTTCCACAAAATGAACAAACCACTGGCTTTGAATGAAAATTAGGCTTGCGAAATTGATGTGAATTATTAACCAAAGCCACGAGTTCTTGCGAAATATCTTGACCATTTAGCACATTAAACTGCCTTTCGTGTTGCAGAACCAAAGAAAACGCCTTGTTTATTGTAGGAAGAGGTTCCATTATCATGATCTGGGATCTTACATTAGAAAAATTCTCATTCAAACCTTTTAAAAAACAGATCACCACATCCTTTTCTCGGTTGATTCTGACTGCATTAGTGATATTGCACACATACACCCATCACATACACAACTAGGGATATTTCTCAAAGTCATATACTCATCCTATAAAAGTTGTAAATCAGCAAAGTAATCTGTTACAGACCTTTGATTTTGTTTAATAGTATAAATTTCCCCTTGTAAATCTGCTATACGAAACACATTGGCTTGAGGAAATCTTTCTTTAAGATTATCCCAAAAACATCTTTAGCATTATCTAGCCAAAGCACACTTTTCGCAATTGAAGGAGAAAGAGATTTGGTTAACCAAGATAATACCAGATTATTGCACCTTTTCCAGGCAGCAAGCAAATTCGTTCTTTGATCTGGCATCGGCAACGACCCGTCAATAAATTCCAATTTGTTCTTAGACATCAATGCCATCTTCATGTTCCTACACCAACCATGATAATCCGGGCCGGTGAGAGGAGGAGAAACAAGAACCAAAGATGGGTTCTCTCCAGGATGAACATAATATGGACTTGAAATTTGTTCTTCTACTCGTGCCATTTACTCAAACTTTTGCAAAACAGAAGAATAAATGGAAACACAAAAGAAAAGAATAGATAAAGAAGAATATAGAAACAGAGAATGGAAGAAAAAGGAAGAAAGAAATGAAGAAAATTAGAAAAAAAAATCTTGCGGAAGCTTTTGATTATGCTCTGATACCATCTCAAGATGATATAGAAGAAAGTAAAGAAGGAGTTCTATTGAAGAAGAAGAGGAGAATACAGGAAAAATAAGTTATCTTCATAGTCAGTATATTACTCCTATTTATAACCGTTTGAGTCTAACGGATATATTTAATTTGAATCTGACTAACATTAACTGCTAAGTTAACATTAATTGTTAATCTATGGTTAATAATAAACCTATGTATGGTTAACACATAATCACGTCCTATATTATAAGTACTAACCTTAACTATCTTAGGAGTTGCTCGAGATTGAACCACTGTTCCTCAAGGGTGTTTAGGAGGGCCGGAGGGTCGGCCAACCCTCCCACCCCCTCTGGATCCGCCCCTGCACGTAACATCATACCTTTTCTTATGCTCTTCATTCATTCCGGCTGAATCCTTATTGATAAATTCAAAATCTCTTTGCATCATAATATGGTCATTTCGTTGTGCCACTACCCTCACCGCTGCAATTTTTTCATTATGCATTTTTCAACTAGTGATATAGCATAACTGTTGGCGGACGATGTTGCCTTATGTTTGCCTTTACCTTTACCCGCCGCCTTAATTCCCCATGGTAGTTCACGTTTCTCTTCTGCTTCGGTAATCTCTTCACCTCTAAAGGTTCCCCATTTGAAAGAATATAGTCCCGCCATTTAGGTTTGTGGCATAAAATCCGCCAACAATGAATATAGTTGAATGTCGTCTTCTACTTCGCTCGGTATAGAGTTCACGCATGTTCAATGCGTTCTGAATCCCCTTTTCCACTCAATTGCAAATTCTGCACTTTCATAAATGATCCAACAAATCTATTGGTTTCTCTACTTATTCGTAAAAATTTATTCTTACCCTTACCGCCTGTGATTGCTTCGGAATTTCTGGGCCTCCCTTCATTGAACACATTGCTTACTCGATTCCAGAATTGTCTTTCCTTTTGAGCCGAACCAACAATATTATATGTAGAAATTGATAAAAAAGACATTTACATAAAAAGTCTTCTAATTCATGTGTCCATTTGTACTGCTTCTGTTTTGGCTCGGCAACAGGTTCATCAATAAGTGTTTCGTCAATCTCTTCTCATGCTTCTTCTTCTTCGTCGTTGTCTTCATCTTCAAGATCGACAGTACACCCATTTGGCGAGTCAAGATTTGGCGAATGTGAACCAAAAAATGAACTTCGTAAACTATTGAATGAAAGATGCGGATCATTATAACCCGAATTTTAGAGGTCAAAGTTCATCAGTTGACTATCGTTAAATTGGTCATATTTGCATAATGGATATCGGGATCGAAGAAGTTGTGAGGGTTTGGCATAAAATGACCGTAATTTTGAGGAAATACGGGTTGTGGAGATACCCTAATGGGAGATATTTGCATATTCGACGTATTTCGGTTTGGCATTTGGAAAGGATTAAGGTGTTGCGAATCGAAATACTGATTTTTCTATAAGGATTTTTTGCTACGTTGACAATTATTCATACCTATAAATGAATTGGGTATTTATAAAGAAACTTTCAAAATATAGCTGATAAAAAGTTACCGTTATATATATAAGTGCAAAAATACCCCTAACGTTTTGGGCCAGGAGCAATTTTACCTCTAACGTCTAAAATGATGCAATTTTACCCCTAACATTGAAAGCTATGGGCAATTTTACCCCCTATAGTTGATAAATTGGTTCAATTTGAGAAATAATTCATCAAACTGTCTTCTCGGTCATGAATTTTGTCATTTACACTTCACATTTGCGTCATTTTATCAGTAACAAATCACAAGCATATGTTGGGATGTGAACAAAAGTAAAAAAATAAAAAAAATACTATCTTTTTGTACGAATTAGACAAAAAAAAATTCAAAAAATTCACCGAATTTATAATTATTAATCTCCAATCCTATTATTAGATTATAAAATATATATGAAATCTTTTTTTTTAAAACGAATTCTTATATAATCGGTGCAAAATAAGAAACAAAAATACAAGTTTTGAAATTGGCCCAATTTATCAACGTTAGGGGTAAATTTGCTCCTGGCTTCCAATGTTAGGGGTAAAATTGCATCATTTTAAACGTTAAGGGTAAAATTACTCCTAACCCAAAACGTTAGGTGTATTTTTGCACCTTAACCCTTATATATATATATATATATATATATATATATATATAGGTGAGATCCAGCGTGACAATGGCTTAAGTTGTGTCAATGAGCTTATTGTGTGACATAACAAAACTACGTATTTTTTATGATAATTAAAAAGGGCAAGGTAGCAAATTGGTAAATAAAATGAAAGAGAGGATAGAGAAAATGGTTTTATTTCTTTTCTTTAAAATACATTTTCCCGACATCTCTAACATCGGTTTTCGAAAATTTTTATACTGTTAGACTCGTCTAAATTAGATTGTCATTTTAAGATCCCTGAAGTTCAAGTAAAAAAATTTCCGGTGAACAGAATCGGGGTGGGTGTTTTCCGGCGAGAAACAAAGTACCCAGAAAATTCTCAAAAAATTCCAGAACATGTAAAATATTATTTTAAGAAACTTTAATTCTTGGGCCGAAATAGGATTTCTTACGGTTTAGTCTCAATAAAACTTGTTTCTTAATTTTATCCATTTTACATGCTTCAACAATTTGTTGGAACTATACCATAAGAAATCCCGCTTCGACCCAAGAGTTAAAGTTTCTTAGAATAATGTTTTACATTTTTTGAAATTTTTTGAGAATTTTCTGTGCATTTTTTTCTTTCCAGAAAAAGCCTACCCGGATTCCGTTCACCGGAATTTTTTTTACTTGAACTTCAGGGATCTTAAAATGACCGTCTAATTTAGACGAGTCTAATAGTATAAATTTTTTTGAAAAAAAATGTTAGAAATATCGGGAAAATATATTTTAAAGAAAAGAAATAAAATATTTTCTGTTGGAACAATACACGTATTATGTTGGAACAAATGATACACTGATTTGGTACAATGTAAGTAGAACAAAAAACGTGTTCAGAAAATTATCAAAAAATTCAAAAACATGTAAAACATCATTTTAAGAAACTTTAATTCTTGGCTCAAAAGAAAATTCATTACAGTTTTGACCCAATAAATTGTTGAAGCATGTAAAATGGATAAAATTAAGGAACAAATTTTATTGGGACTAAACCGTAAGAAATCCCGCTTCGACCCAAGAATTAAAGTTTCTTAGAATAATGTTTTAAATTTTTTGGAATTTGTTTAGAATTTTCTGGGCACTTTTTTTCTTATCAGAAAACGCTTACTCGAATTCCGTTCATCGGAATTTTTTTTACTTGAGCTTCAGGGATCTTAAAATGACTGTCTAATAGTATAAAAATTTTCAAAAAACGAGGTTAGAAATGTCAGAAAATGTATTTTAAAGAAAAGAAATAAAACAATTTTCCGTTGGAACAATATAAGTATTATATTGGAACAAATGGTACATTGATTTGGAACAACGTAAGTAGGACAAAAAACGTATCTATAAAATTATCAAAAAATTCTAAAACATGTAAAACATTATTTTAAGAAATTTTAATTCTTGGCTCAAACCGAGATTCCTTACAGTTTTTACCCAACAAATTGTTGAAGCGTGTAAAATGAATAAAATTAAGGAAAAAGTTTTATTGGGACTAAAACGTAAGAAATCTCGTTTCGACCCAAGAATTAAAGTTTTTTAGAATAATGTTTTACATTTTTTGAAATTTTTTGAGAATTTTCTAGATAATTTTTTGCTTGCGGGAAAACGCCCACCCGGATTCCGGTCACCGGAATTTTTTTTACTTGAACTTCATGGATCTTAAAATGACCGTTTAATTAAGACGAGTCCAAAGGTATAAAATTTTTTTAAAAACGAGGTTGGAAAAGTCGGGACAATGCATTATAAAGAAAAAAATTAAAACAATTTTCTCTTTCCTTTTATTTACAAATTTACCATCTGCTTTTGGTTAATTATAAAATTGGTCCTTCTTACACAATAAGACATGTCACATTATAAGAAATGTGTCATACCTGATCTCTTAAATATATATATATATATATGGGTGAGATCCAGCGTGACAAGGCTTAAGTTGTGACAATGAGCTTATTGTGTAACATAGCAAAACTACGTAGTTTTGATAATAATTAAAAAGGACAAGGTGACAAATTGGTAAATAAAATGAAAGAGATGATAGAGAAAACTGTTTTATTTTTTTTTTAAAATGTAATTTCCCAACTTTTCCATTCTCGTTTTTCAAAAAATTTTATACCGTTGGACTCGTCTTAATTAAACGGTTATTTTAAGATCCATGAAGCTTAAGTAAAAAAATTTCCAGTGAACGGAATCTCGGTAGGCGTTTTCCGGCGAGCAAAAAATACCTATAAAATTCTCAAAAAATTCCAGAAAATGTAAAACATTATTCTAAGAAACTTTAATTCTTGGGTCGAAATGATATTTCTTCCGGTTTAGTCCCAATAAAACGTTTTCCTTAATTTTATCCATTTTATATGCTTCAACAATTTGTTGGAACTATACCGTAAGAAATCCTGCTTTGCCCCAAGCATTAAAGTTTCTTAGAATAATGTTTTACATTTTCTAGAATTTTTTGAGAATTTTCTGGGCACTTTGTTTCTCGCCAAAAAACGCCAATCCGGATTCCGTTCACCGGAATTTTTTTTACTTGAGCTTCAAAGATCTTAAAATAACCGTCTAATTTAGACGAGTCTAATAGTATAAAACTTTTTGAAAACCAATGTTAGAAATGTCGGGAAAATGTATTTTAAAGAAAAAAAATAAAATATTTTTCTGTTTGAACAATACAAGTATTATGTTGGAACAAATGGTACACTGATTTGGAACAAATGGTACACTGATTTGGAACAATGTAAGTAGGAAAAAAAATATGTCCAGAAAATTATCAAAAAATTCTAAAACATGTAAAACATTATTTTAAGAAACTTTAATTCTTGGCTTAAAGCGAAATTCCTTACAGTTTGGACCCAATAAATTATTGAAGCATGTAAAATTGATAAAATTAAGGAAAAAGTTTTATTGGGACTAAACCGTAAGAAATCCCGCTTCGACCCAAGAATTAAAGTTTCTTAGAATAATGTTTTACATTTTTTGGAATTTTTTAAGAATTTTCTGGGCAGGTTTTTTCTCGCCAGAAAACGTCCACCCGGATTCCGTTCACCGGAATTTCTTTTACTTAAGCTTCAAGAATCTTAAAATGACTGTCTAATTTAGACGAGTCTAATTGTATAAAAAATTTCGAGAAACGAGGTTAGAAATGTTAGAAAAATGTATTTTAAAGAAAAGAAATAAAACAATTTTCTGTTGGAACAATTATGTTGGAACAAATGGTACACTGATTTGGAAAAACGTAAGTAGGACAAAAAATGTGTCTAGAAAATTATCAAAAAATTGCAAAACATATAAAACATTATTTTAAAAAACTTTAATTTTTGGCTTAAAGCGAGATTCCTTACATTTTTTACCCAACAAATTGTTGAAGCGTGTAAAATAGATAAAATTAAGGAAAATGTTTTATTGTGACTAAACCGTAAGAAATATGACTTCAACTCAAGAATTAAAGTTTCTTAGAATAATGTTTTACATGTTCTGGAATTTTTTGAGAATTTTATGGACACGTTTTTTCTCGCCGGAAAACGCTCACCCGGAATCCGTTCACCGGAAATTTTTTTACTTGAGCTTCATGGATCTTAAAATGACCGTTTAATTAAGACGAGTTCAACGGTATAATTTTTTTTGAAAAAGAGGTTGGAAAAGTTGGGAAAATGCATTTTAAAGAAAAGAAATAAAACAATTTTCTCTTTCTTTTTATTTACAAATTTGCCACCTCCTTTTGGTTAATTACAAAATTGATCATTGTCACAAAATAAGGTTTGTCACACCATAAGAGATGTGTCACACCTGATCTGTCCTTTTTTTAATTTTTTTTTTCAAATTTCATGCAAGGAATATATATTTAAAGTTGGCACAAGAGGAATAAAAATTATATTAATTTATTCATCACCTATCTATATACAACAAAAGCACAAGAGGAATAAAAATTATGTTAATTTATTCATCACCTATCACGTGTTTTAGGATTAAAAAAATAATCAAACCAGTCCAACACTGCGGTTGCGACGCATCTCAAATGCGTGTGCATCACAAGCACCAGCTGAGGCGCGAACTCAGTCGCAAATGCACCAGCCACCCCACTAAATGATTTATCCACTTTTTCTCCACCAATTGAATCACAATTGTGATTCACAAAAACTCTCTCTTCTATTAATATAATGTACTCCAATGTAAAAACACGTTGAAGGAAAGATGCTTCAAGAGATTGAAGGAAGCTGCTTCAACAGATCGTAAATGGATCTAGGTTTTTCAACGCTGCTCGAAGAAGAAGACTATAGCTAGACTGTTCAGTATCCAAATTTCTTTTTAGAGGAAAAGTTAATTTTAAATTAGTTTTTAATTTTTCCTTTGCATCGGCTCCTAAAAAAGCTGATGCAAATGATAAGGGTATTTGCGTCGGCCCTATAAAGAGGGCCGACGCAAATACATGGATAATGTTTTGCATCGGCCCGTAAGAAAGGGCCGATGCAAATGACTTACTTATTTGCATCGGCCTCTTTCCAGAGGCCGATGCAAAACGTATAAATGGGCTTTTCCATCGGTCCTTAAGAAGGGGCCGATGCAAATAACAAATGTATTTGCGTCGGTCCGTTCTAAGTGGCCGATGCAAATGCTATACCTAAAGATAATTGCATCGGTCTCTGTTAAAGGGCCGATGCAAATGCATTATTTGCATCGCGTGTTAAAAACGGCTGATGCAAATGCAGAGATGCAAATGAACGTTTTTCTACTAGTGAATACTATTTGGACATCGATTGATCCAAGGAATCTTGTCATTTGGCTCTTGATCTATCTAAAATTTTATCACTTGGCCACTGATCTATCCCAATTGGTGAAATTTCATCCAATTATGGAAACTTAATAGAATTATTGACATATGATGATATTTTGACAACTAGACATGATAAATTTTAATTTAGAGATTCGTTTTCTTGTTTTAATCTCATTAATTATTTGGATAAATAGACTTTAAAACGTATGGCATGTCAAGTCCATATATCAAAATATCACCACATATCATAAGGAAACGATTTTATCAAGACTTCATCAAAATTAAGTGGAATTTCATCAATTTGAATAGTTTATGGTCCAAATATGACTAAATACTAAATTAGTGGCCAAATATTAAAATTTTAAATAAATCATAGTCTAAATAACATTTTACACCAAATTACAAATTGTAATTCATAAGTGTACTTTGTCTTGTAATTTATAAAAAAATAAAAAATTTAAAAATCACTACAATAATAAAATAATAGTTTATACATTGTTTCCAAATATGAAAAAACGTTCAGGAAAAATCAGTACAGGTGTTGTCAAAAGAAAAAAAAAAGAGAGAAAATGTGAACCAAAAAATGCTGATTAAAGGAATCATCAAAATTGAGTGAAATTTCATTAATTTAAATAGTTTATGGTCTAAATGTGACCAAATAATAAATTAGTGGCCAAATATTAAAATTTTAATTAAATCGGAGTCTAAATAACATTTTACATCAAATTACAAATTGTAATTTATAGTGCATTTTGTCTTGTAATTTATAAAAAATAAAAAATTTAAAACTCGTTAAAATAACAAAATAATAGTTTATACATTATTTCCAAATAGGAAAAAAAGTTTAGGAAAGATCAATACAGGTGTTGTCAAAAGAAAGAAAGAAAAAATAAGAGAAAATGTGAACTAAAAAGTACTAATCCAAGGAATCGTCAAAATTGAGTGAAATTTCATCAATTTAAATAGTTTATAGTCTAAATGTGACCAAATAATAAATTAGTGGCCAAATATTAAAATTTTAAATAAATCACAGTCTAAATAACATTTTACACCAAATTACAAATTGTAATTCATAAGTACTCCGTTTCACAATACATGTCTTTTTAGGGAACTTTTTTTGTTCCACAATACATGACATTTTGTTTAAATCTATGCACATTAATTTACTTTTACCAAATATACTCATATTTAAGTTGACTTTTTGTATTAGGAATAGATAAAGTTACTAGTAGATCCAATTAATATAGGGGTAACAAAATCTTTTACTTAAAATTAATTGCATTTCTTAATTAGTGTGCATTAACCTTAAAAAACATGTATTGTGGAACAGATGGAGTACATTTCATCTTGTAATTTATAAAACATAAAAAAATTTAAAATTCACTACAATAGCAAAATAATAGTTTATACATTGTTTCTAAATAAAAAAAAGTTCAAGATAACAAAACATCTCTACTATGCATTTACCATTCAACCTAACACTATTTTTTTGGTTATAAATCTAAGTCTATATACTTTTTAATCATAGTAATATTAATAATTATCAAATTTGAAACAAATTCCGATCAGAGGCCCTAGACGGCCGGCTATGTGGCCTCTCCTAGAGCCAGCCCTAAACCCAAGTTGTTGATTATCATATCTCTTTTTAGTATTACATTTTTTTATAATATCTCTTTATTTAAGTATCTTTTTATTATCATTACTTTTAGGGTAATTAATTAATTAGTCCCTATATTTTGACAAAACACACTATTTAGTCCTTGTATTTTTAAAAACACACGGTAAAGTCCCTAACGTTTTTCTCGGTGAACTGTTTAGTCCCTAATGTTTTTCTCGATGAACTGTTTAGTCCCTGCCGTTAGACTCTCATGAAGATTCTGCTAGTCAATTTGGATTTGCGTTCTTCTTTACCTTTATTTTCCTTTCCTTTAAACTCTAATGCATCTGAAATAAACTTTGAGTGTTCTTTTTCTTGATTTTCTTCTTAATCGTTTAAATTCGTAAGTATTGGGTCTGTTCTTTTTCTTGTTCTCCATACAAATAGCTTCTTCTTCTAAATTAGATTTCCTCTTCTGAAGTTTGAAGGTAAATAATAAAGGGTAATTTAGCCATTTGGAAGTCATAAATGGTAAAAAAATCTAACAAACAGACGGAATGACTAAAAAGTTCACTGAGAAAAAGGTTAGGGACCTTATCATATGTTTTTTAAAATACAGGGACTAAACAGTGTATTTTGTCAAAATATAGGGACTAATAAATTAATTACCCTTACTTTTATCAAAATTAACATTTGGGGTTATTAAACATTGTAAGTTAGTTTTACCATACAAAAGAAGTTGCAAAATTTTGAAAACTAAATGGGAAATGCGGTCTTCAAGCATGAATTTAAGGGAAACATAGTATTGCTCCAAAAATAGAAAATAGACAAGTGCTAGATTTAGAAACTGAACACCCATAAAAGCAACATCTTATTATGCAAGAAATTACCCTAAAAAAAGATGGAATCCTATTTAATGTTGTCAACCCTATTAACGATTCTAATTGTGTTATCTAGTGTAGAAGCGAAAGCGAAGCACCGGTAACACCAGGTGAAGCTGGAGCAAAAGGAGGTGGAGGAGGGGATATAACAAAATTTGGAGCAAAACCTTATGTAGATTGTACTCAGGTAATTCATAAAATATATATTCCTTAAGCAACGGTGTAGCCATGGTTTAATTTTGGCCTTGTTGGCAGTGTTGGAATCACATGCTTTGAGTTAAAGGTTCAAAAATTAAAAGTGTTCAACCTAAAAGGATTACACATATTTAATATTTTTTAACGAAATTCATTAATTATAATTTTGTTTTTTAGGCTTTAATGAATGCTTGGAAAGAGGCATGTGCAGCAACAGGTTCCGGTGTAGTAACAGTCCCTGAAGGAACATTTGTGACAGGGCCAGTGACAATGGCAGGTCCTTGCAAAGGGCAGATGACTTTTAACGTCGAAGGAACCATAGAGGCACCAGTTAAACTAGCTACTCAGGGTTGGATTAGTTTTGACCATGTTGATAAACTAAAAATAACTGGTACAGGAACACTAGATGGTCAAGGCCACGAAGTGTGGAATTGTGCTAAGAACGAAAGTACCTGCAAGTCACCAACAGTTGTAATTAAGCTCGCTCATTCAGCATATGAAGTTCGCTCATTCAGCATATGAAGTTATGTTACATATTTATTTATGATTCTAACTAATTGTTATTCTGCAGAATCTAAGGCTTGATTACGTAAATAATGCTCTCGTGGAAAATATCGTATCCCTCAACAGTAAGAATTTCCATATGAATGTTTTCTCTAGCACTAATATCACTAACCAAGAGGTTACAATAATTGCACCTGTTGATAGCCCTAAAATAAATGGAATTCACGTTGCAAGATCAAAAGGAGTTACCATTACAGATGTTGGCATTGCTACTGGTGGTGATTGCATCTCTGTTGGTGATGGAACATCAGATTTAAAAGTAATTAATTCTGAATGTGGTCCTAGTCATGGAATTAGTATTGGAAGTTTAGGGCTTTATCCGAACGAGCAGCATGTAACTGGCGTCACTGTTCAAGGATGCACCCTTAAAGAAACTAAATATGGTGTGAGAATCAAATCATGGGCAGACAAATAAGCTTCTGGGGCATCAGGTGTAAAGTTTTCAGATATTACCATGGATGATGTTGAGAATCCAATCATTATAGATATGATGTATTGTCCATCCGGTGGATGCAATATAAAGGTACATACTTCCACATATTTCTATACCAAAATCCTAGATGTATTGATTTCATTTTCATGTATTATTTTTATGATTATATCATTAACCTTATTACTTTTATATATATGTTTAATTTTAGGGTATATCAAAGGTAAAGCTTTCTGATATTTCCTTTAAAGGCATCAAGGGTACAACACCCACAATTAATGGAATTTTACTCAATTGTATGCCTGGAAGTTGCACAAACATAGCACTTACTGACATTGATCTCAAATTTACTGGAACTAAAGGCCCTGCAAAAGCTAATTGTACTAATATTAAGCCAACTTTGACAGGAACCGTGAATCCAGCAGGATGTTAATGTTAATTAATGCACCTTCACACCTATTTTTGACCTTAATAAACATTTAAATACAATTTTCAATATGAGCCTTTGTTTTTGCAAGTTTAATTATATATTGATAACTTGCTGAATCCGATTTGATGATCTCCGCCGGAGTTACCTGCAAAACAGAACCGGAGACGAGATCTCCGGGAAAACTCTCCGACGATCTAGTCAGTTCTTTGTATGAAGGTTGGTAATAATAGCATTACGGGGAAAAATGTGAACGTACCTCTCCCCTTTGGCCTTATGGCTTTTTATAAGTGTTCTTAAGTAACCGCCGTGGGCGGTTACTCCTTCCAGGCCACGTTCCGAGGGCGGTTACTCCTTTTTAGGCCATGTCCCTTTCGTGGCTTTCGTGGCAACAAACATGGTATCGTTTGTTCTGAGTGGGAGTTTTGATGCTCCATTTAGGAATTCGGGGCAGTTACTTACTTCACCCGCTTCCTCTATTCGGGCTCTATTCGGGTCCCATCCGATCCTAGACCATGGGTCTAAGTATGGGCTGGGCCCGTGTAATGAATTCGGCCCGGTTTGGCTTCGCGGGTCATCACATGCGTCCCCCTTAGTTTGGCAAGAGCCCTTTAGGGTCTTTTTATAGGGGACTCTTCGTTTTTGTCTGGATATTCAAAATTCAAAAATTGTGAATTTCCTTGTCCATCGTTTCTTTTCCGACATCGTCGTTTCTTTTCCGGCATCAACCTCTTCGCGTTCATTCTTCTCTGTGTAGTCTTTCATATGTAAGTTTTCCTTTCCACAACTTGTACCTCGCTCGACTCTTTACTTCTGTTCATTTTTCTTCATCAATATGTCGAACCCTGACCTCGACTTCGCACCGTTCGACGAAAATTACGTCCGCGAGGTATCTCATGAGGCCGATGAGATGGTTGATGAAGCTTCAACCAGCTCTCCTGGGTCTGATTCTCATCCCGCCGACTTCCTCCACCTAGCGAATACATCCGATGAGGGTTTAGGTTTTGACCCTAAAAAGTTGATTCCGCCACCTGTCCCAACCCCTCGTTTGCTACCGAAGAAGGACAGATCGGGAAGCCTAGTTTGTCAGGAGACAATTGATGACTTGCGGGAGCAGTATTCTTGGCTTCAAGGTCTCGAAGCCCTCATTCCCGGGGAGGATAGAGGACCGGGCGACTACCCAAAGGGGTATTTCACCATTTTCGTCGCCCAGATTATCTGCGGTTTCACGTATCCGCTGGCGGATGAGATTGCCTCCGTCCTTGGCGGTTACGGAATCGCACCTGGTCAATTGCATCCCAACGGATGGGCCGACTTAACTCTGGACAAATTTCTGGCGGATTGTCTGGAGGTTCCCTTCTCGCTCAAAATTTTCTCCAAGCTTCATCATTTCAAAAGTTCGGCGGGGTATTTCACTTTCATCCGTCAGAGCGGTTACTATGGTTTCGACGAGAAGCTGAACAAGATCCGCGAGTGGGACCGATCTTACTTCTTTATCAAGTTTAATGAAGGGAATCCAAACTTCCTTCGCTGCTGGGTCCGGCCCAATGTAAAGAGTTTGAACTTCGGTTACCCCAGTGAGGAAGAATCCGCTGTTATAAAGTTCTTGAAGAGTACGCCTCCTTTCGTATGGACATATGATCAGGCCTTCCATATGCTAAGGAGCCGAGTAGCAATTGCCTACCGCGAGGGAGATCGCGTTGTCTATATCCCTTATCGCGTTTTTGTTCAAGGTATTTTTTTTATTTCCAAGTTGATGATTTATTTTAACCCTTTGCAGGGGTGATCCTTTATCTCAACTCGCTGCAGATCGGGAGGCGAAAGCCCTAGCGAGAAGGAAGAGGCGGATGGCGGGGACCACTTCCGTTGCAGGGGCGAATTCTTCTGGAGGGGCGATTACTTCTATTGAGGCGGCTTCTCCTGTAAGGGCCTCCGTTTCACAAGGTCCAGCTTCTGATTCCGAGGACCTTCCCTTAACTAGGAAGCGAAAGCATAATGCGGATACAGAGTCTTCTCGTCCTAGAAAGAAAAACACCTCTGTGTCCCTCACTGTTGGCAGCACACCCGTATCCGCCCCGTCCAAAGGAAAGAGAAGTACTCCAATTCACGAGGTATCTCAATCCATTCCCCCCTTTTTTTATGTTGTTAACTTTTCCTCATGAGTTATCTGTTGTTCTCCTGATCTTTCTCCTTACGCATTCGCAGCCGATTCCCGACATCAGCGGGTGGTGGACTAGGACCTTTGGTATGGCCGTGAGCTTTTCTTGTAAGGACATTATCTCTTCCATATGCAATGTCCTTGGGCGGCTCCCCTCTGCTTCCCGTGTGCGAGAACAAGTACCGCTTCCTACTGCAATGGAGGGGATTGAGAAGCGTGCCATAGAGGTATATTGTTGTTTTGGGGGTAGAGGCTTGTCATTCCCTTTCAAGGATCTTGTGTCCATAGTAATCGCATGTTTCTATTCGCCCTTTTTATTCACGAGCCGTCTTATATGCAGATTATCAATTTCACGGAGGGCGCTCTCCAAAGGGATGCTGAACGAGCCAAAGAGTTGGAGAACCTTGGTACTGAATTGGCGACTCAGAAGTCGCTTTATGATGATGTCCAAGGGAAGGTAAAGGCTCTTGAAGGCGCTTGTCAGAAGGTTATGAGCGAGAAGGAGGAAGCTCTCAGATCCCTCCAGGCTAAGTCCGACGAGCTGCAAAAGGTCCTTGATGATCTAAATTCATCCAAGGAGGCTCTGGAGATGCAAAAGAAGAAAGCTGAGGCGATTCTAGCCGAAGATGGTGCTCGCATCTATTGGTATGGGGAGCGAATTCATGCCGCTTATGAGCATGGGCATCCAGATCGAGTACTTAGCCGCCCCAAGGTTCCCATCCCCGAAAAGGATCTAACTGAGAAGTGGGACAAGCTGGAAGCCGAGGATGCTGATATGGATGAGGTACTCTTCTTAGATTGGTAGAGTTTTCAGAACTCTCCAATTAGCTGCGAGATCCCTACTCAGAACGCGGAAAAAGAGGCGCCACAAGACCTTTCTCAGCCTGAGCAAGAGGTACCGCCCTCTGAAGCGGTTACTGATTCGAGGGTTGAGGATTCGCTTGAAGCAGATCCGCCCACTGGAGGAGATGAGGGAGCCGCTGAAGGCGAGGAGGGCCATAGGGGTGAAGGAGAGGAAGCTGTAGCATAGTTTGATTTATATCTGGACTGTTGTATGTAACAAACTGCCCGTATATATATATTTTCTTTTGCTTGCCGCTTTACCTATACGTGCGATTGTTGTTTTATTCCTTATTGCCCTTTGTTTTCATACGTGACCCTTGCCTTTTGCCGACTCCATATTTGTATTTCCTCGTAGTTTAGTTTCGTTTCCGCTAGGGTGGCCAGACCCTTTTTGCAATTTTTTGAGTACTCGTTAATTCGCTTAATTTTATGCCTTATCTTATAATTTTTCTTTCGAAAATAATATAATCATAAGGTTAATCATAAGGTTTTGCGAGTGATGCGTAATCATGCATCCGCCTTTCTTTAAGAGGCAACACATTTATGTGTTTTTAAGTTTAACCATAAGGTTTTTGCGAGTGATGCGTAATCATGCATCCGCCTTTCTTAATAGGCAACACATTTATGTGTTTTTAAGTTTAACCATAAGGTTTTTGCGAGTGATGCGTAATCATGCATCCGCCTTTCTTAATAGGCAACATATTTATGTGTTTTTAAGTTTAACCATAAGGTTTTTGCGAGTGATGCGTAATCATGCATCCGCCTTTCTTAATAGGCAACACATTTATGTGTTTTTAAGTTTAACCATAAGGTTTTTGCGCGATTTACCCGCCTTTTGTTTGTAGATAACACACTGAAGTGGTTGTCCTAAAAAGGATCCGTACTCAGACGCTGTATGCAACAATTGAATATCTTTATTGATAAAAGAAAAGACTTTTTGTTACATTGGTATATGAAATGTGTGGGATCAAAGCCTCATTAAAACCTTTTATCAGAAAACCCAGTGGGAAAAAACTCATAAAAGGAAAAAGAGTACTCGTCATTTCCCTGAACTACCTGGCCCGTTTATATAGGCGCAGATTTTCTAGATTCCAGGTGCGCGGGAGCTTTTTTCCGCTCATTTCTTCTATTTCAAAAGTTGATGGTCCCAGCTTCTTGGATACTCTGTATGGTCCGATCCAGTTGACGCCTAATTTGCCTTTGCCATCTCTGGATTGTATTTTATCCGCTTTTTTCAAGACCAAGTCATTCTCGTTGATTATCACTTTTCGCACCCTTCTGTCATGATATTTCTTGACCCTATTGCAGTATACTGCCATTTGCATGTAAGCTTTTTCTCTTCGTTCTTCAACAGAATCTAATGCATCTCTAATGTTGATAGGATTTTGTGTGTCGCAATAATAAATTATTCGATCTGTAGGCGACTTGATTTCAACAGGTAGGACTACTTCGGCTCCATAAACCAGCGAGAAAGGTGTTTCGCCAGTTGCTGCTTTTACAGAAGTTCTGTATGCCCATAACATATGGGGTATCTCATCCGCCCAACCTGTTTTTTTATCGCCTAGCCGCTTCTTGATCCCTTGAATCATGGCCCTGTTGGTAACCTCTGTCATACCATTCGATTGGGGATGGTTTACGGAAGAAAAATGATTCTTGATCCCCATGCTTTCGCAGTATGCTTTGAACTTGACACAGTTGAACTGGGTGCCGTCGTCAGTTATAAGCTTTTGCGGGATTCCAAATCGTATGATAATGTTCTCTCGTAAGAACTCGATCATTCGTTCAGGTGTTTGAGCGGTTACTGCCTCCGCTTCTACCCATTTGCTGAAGTGGTCAACTGCGACTACCAAGTACTTCCTTTTCTTTGTCGTTTCTGGGAATGGACCCACTATATCGATTCCCCATGTTGCGAATGGCCATGCCGTCATTATAGAGATTTGTTCAGCTCCGGGAACGTGCTTTTCATTCGCATGGATTTGACAGCTGTGACATTCCGCTACCATCTTCTGGGAATCCTCCATCACCTTTGGCCAATAGTATCCCATTAGCTTGACTTTTCTTACCAACGCCGCGGATGCTTCATGTGCGCCGCACATTCCTTCATGGAGTTCTCGCAGTACGTAGTCTCCTTCATTGCGGCTAACACATTTCAACCATGGACATGTATATGATTTTCGATACAAAGTTCCATCTCGAATTGACTATCTCGCTAATTGTCCAATTAGCTTTCTGGCTAGGCTTTTGTCATCCGGCAAATCTCCCTGCTCCAGATATTGGCGGATGGGTATCCGCCAATCTTCATCATCTTCCAGCTCTTCAATGACCATAATCTGATCGACTTCAAATGCCGGTGCGGATCTTATCTCCAAATTACATGCTTTTTGATTCCATGGTTCTCTACTCGCCGCTGCTTTTGCCAGTTCATCAGCCTTTGTGTTTTGGCTTCTTGGAACATGCACCATTTCCCAGATGACTCCCTTGTGTGTTAACTCCTGCGTCAATCTGCCTACTACCTGATGATATTTGACCAGATCTTCTTGTTTCACCAGATAGTTTTTTGTGATCTGATTTATTATGAGTTTAGAATCGCTGTAGATCACCACTCTTTCTGGCGTAAGTTCATTAAGCAGCTTCAATCCGCATATCATTGCTTCATACTCTACGGCATTATTGGTAGTTTCGAATGTTAACTTTGCCGCATAGTACAGGCGAATAACCTCCGGACCTTTGATGACGACTCCTAGTCCAGCTCCATCCGTGGACAATGCCCCATCTGTGAACATGCTCCACTCTTCTTTTTGTGCCTTTGGACGTTCATCTTCATCCCACGTGAATTCATTCACGAAATCGGCAAGTACTTGACCCTTTAGTGCTGGTCTTCCTTCGTAGCAAATATCGAATTCCCCCAGGCGAATTGACCATTCCATTAATCGGCCGGATGCGTCAGGTTTCTGCAGTACCTTCCGCATTGGAATTCCGGTTCTCACAATGATAGTATGCGCCTGAAAGTATGGTTTTAGCCTAGCCGCCGTGGTTATCACCGCGAGAGCCATTTTGTCCAACTTCGAATACCGAAGTTCTGCATCCTTCAAGACTTTGCTCACATAGTACACTGGATATTGTTGGCCCTCTTCTTCTCGCACCATCACAGTGCATATCGCCATACTGGTGACGGATACGTAAAGAAATAAATCTTCTCCATCCTCCGGCCTGCTCATTAAGGGCGGATAGCATAGCAGTCGCTTTATCCCTTCGAATGCTTCTTGGCAATCCGCCGTCCATTCGAAGGACTTAGACTTTTTGATGGCGTTGTAAAAAGGTAGACATCTCCTAGCTGAGCATGATATGAATCGCCCTAATGCCACCAGCCGCCCGTTCAGTCTCTGTACTTCCCTTATGTTCCTCGGTGTCTTCATCTCCATTACCGCTTTAACTTTCTCGGGATTTGCCTCGACTCCTTTGCCACTAACAATGAAACCCAGGAATTTTCCCGCTCTTGCCCCAAATGTGCATTTCTCTGGATTCAATTTGAGGCCATATTTGATTAACACTTCCAGGATTTCCTTAATGTCCTTCGGGTGGTTCTGCATCTTCTTGCTTTTAATGATCATGTCATCCACATAGATCGAGAAGTTCTCGCCCGATTTGTCTGAAAATATTTTGTTCATCATTCGTTGATATGTTGCTCCCGCATTTTTCAGTCCAAAGGGCATCACCTTGAAGCAATAAGTTGCCTGATGAGTTATGAATGATGCCTTGATTTCATCCGCCTTCTCCATGGGTATCTGGTGGTAGCTGGATTTCACATCGGTGAACGATAAAGCCTCAAATCCTGCAGTTCCATCTACTAATATATCAATGTTAGGCAGCGGATACATATCCTTCGGACATGCTTTATTCAGATCTTTGAAGTCGACGCACATTTTGTACGTTCCATTTGGCTTTTTGACTAGCACCACATTGGCTAGCCACTCCGGATACGTGACTTCTCGAATCGCATCCGATTTTAGCAAATCTGCCACTGCTTTTTCAATCGCCTTCTGCCGCTCTGGAGCGTGTCCTCTCTTTTTCTGTCGCACTGGGGTTGCACCTTTGTCCACATTCAACCGATGGGTTGCTATATCTGGACTTATTCCTTTCAGCACTTCATTCGGAGCGGCGAATGCCGACTCGCATTGGATCAACACCTCCGTAATGGCTTTCTTCGTTTCCTCGGGGAGTCCTGCCGCTATTCGTACATTCTTGTCATTTGAGATGGCGAATAGTTCTGTTTCTCCTAATGCTTCTGCCGGCAACTTCTCATCAACTTTATCATCTTCATCTGGCTTTGGTTCAAGTGACAATGTATAGGCTTGTTGAGACACAAGTTGATCTCCTTCAACTATGACTCGCCCTTGGTGTGTTGGCAAATGCAATGTCAAATGCTTCATTGAGATGAGCGACTCCGTTTTCGATAGGAACGGATGCCCTAGAATTATGTTGTAGGCCAACGGGAGATCAACAATTGCGAATTCTAGATCACCTCGCCATTTTAGATTCTTATCGCCCATTTCTGCTTCCAACACCACCTGTCCACTTGTTTGAGATGATTGACCCCCAAAACCAGTTACATCCATGAATGTATGTTCCACCCGCTCGTCATTAATTCCCAACTTGTTGAATGCAGTCCGAGTAATAACATTACAAGAACTGCCGGTATCAATAAGGACCCGCTTAACGTCCCATCCTTCTACGGCCATCGTAATCACCAAGGCATCCGCATGCGGCTCCGTGATTCGTGCAAATGAGTAATTGAGGGCATCCCCCCTATACGTGTTGCTTTTTCGCTGTTCACGGCGAGCCCTTTTTGTTGGCGGCTCATAGATCCCGCCAGCTATCACGTTTATCACCCCTTTCTTCTGTTTCTTTTCGAGCCTTGCTTCTCCCTCATGCAGGAGCGTTGTTTTCTCATCAATCGTTTCTTTTCTTATGAATTGGCTTAGCTTGCCCCTCTCAATCAGCTTTTCTATTTCCTTCTTCAGTTCATAGCAATCGTTCGTGTCATGGCCGTTCAATCTGTGGAACCTGCAATATTTGTTAGGATATCGCCCCAAACTAGTTGGGCCTTTCGCCTCGGGGAACTGCACATCCTTCTTCAGGGGGTTCTTTTCGATCCAAAGTAACACCTCCTGGCGAGTCGTATTCAATGGTGTTTGATATCCTCCCCCTTGAAAGGAGCGATCGCTTCTGCGAACAAAATTACCCTTGGACTGGGTCTGGCGCCGATTGTCCGAAGTGGATCTAGCAGCATCTCTCTCTCTCCGGGTTTGAGCTCTATGTTCTCTGTTGACATCGTCCACTTCCATGAATTCCTTTGCTATCTTCATGAGTTCGGCCACTGTGCGCGGCTTATTGCGGATGATTTCCTCCCGCATGCTCCAATCCGTGGTTCCATCCGCCATGATGTTGCGAATGCTCACGATATCCGGGTTCTGCAACCGCACCAGAATATCGTTGAATGCGACAACAAATTCCCTTAGGGAATTATAGTTCCTCTGTTTGATCTCCTTCAGCTGCCTATCCGTCACATCCGCTGCTTTACAGCCCACGAACTTTGCACAGAAATCACGACTGTATTGATTCCAGTTGTGAATAGATTCAGCAGGTAAAGACCGAAACCAATCAGATGCCGCTCCGCCCAAAGTAGTCAAGAATAATCTGCAAATTATGCTTTCACTCGCTCCGGCAACATCCATTAATTCTCTGTAGTTCCTGACATGAGCCTCAGGATCAGAATTTGGATCCCCATAGTATTTAGGTATCGCCGGCGCCTTTATCCTGTGATCTGGTATAAATTCCCACAACGACGGAGCAAAAGGTGAATCACTCTGCACCTCTGCTCTCGCCCTAGGCGTGTACCCCATTCGCTCCATCATGTTCCGTAGTTGATCTTCCAACTCAGGATGGGGTATTCGCCGAATCTCCTCCATCCGCTGCTGGTGAACTCTGGGTGACATCCACCCGCCAATTGATGTTGAGATTTGTTCTCGCCGTGGTTCTAGCCGCCGTCCGGTTATAGGATCAAAGTTCCAAGTGTGCCCCTGCCCAGACGTATTCGCCCCAGACGTCATTAACTCTGAATGCCCGCAAACCAAAGGCTTTGTGTGTTGTAGTGGAAGGATTCCTGGTATTCCCGACGTCGGTTGGGATGTTTGCCAGGTAGGATGGATCGTTATACTAGGATCGTGATACGAGTAGTTGCCTGGGTGGCTGTGTGGGTTCATGCGACTACTCTGACCTATCTGATTTGGCTCTCGAGATGGCTACGGAAGCGCATATATGGTGGCAGTAGTCGATGGTTGTGTGGAGATGACAACAGGTTGTTGAGGAGCAGCCGCCACGGCGTTATTGTGATCAGCGATTGCGGTTAGTAAACCAATCATCCGATCCCCCGCCGCTTGGCTCATATTTGAAGCCAAGACTTGTCCTGCCATTTGGACGAAATCGCTATTGGACATCTCCATCTCAGTTTGCACTTGGACTTCCAATAATGGACTCAATTGTCCCGAAGGGTTCGTCGAGCTAGGCACCACAGGTTGTGTACTCGCAGGCTGTGAATTCACAGTCCGTGGACCCCTTGAGTTCATACTAGTTGATATGGTTGTAACGCCGGTCGTTCGTGATGGTTCTGACATGTTCTTTGTGTACCTTTAACCAAATGTTGGTAAAAAAGGTCCACCTTCACCGCACCAATGATAACTTGCTGAATCCGATTTGATGATCTCCGCCGGAGTTACCTGCAAAACAGAACCGGAGACGGGATCTCCGGGAAAACTCTCCGACGATCTAGTCAGTTCTTTGTATGAAGGTTGGTAATAATAGCATTACGGGAAAAAATGTGAACGTACCTCTCCCCTTTGGCCTTATGGCTTTTTATAAGTGTTCTTAAGTAACCGCCGAGGGCGGTTACTCCTTCCAGGCCACGTTCCGAGGGCGGTTACTCCTTTTTAGGCCATGTCCCTTTCGTGGCTTTCGTGGCAACAAACGTGGTATCATTTGTTCTGAGTGGGAGTTTTGATGCTCCATTTAGGAATTCGGAGCAGTTACTTACTTCACCCGCTTCCTCTATTCGGGCTCTATTCGGGTCCCATCCGATCCTAGACCATGGGTCTAAGTATGGGCTGGGCCCGTGTAATGAATTCGGCCCGGTTTAACTTCGCGGGTCATCATATATATATATATATTCATATGTCTTATTAATTCATCTTTTGATGCTAATGCATTAATGTATTTTTTGTGGAATATACTAATTAATCATTTTGCGAAATGGTTCTCTGTTTCCTTTCCATTACATTTTTATTTCTTCATGTGCTTATATATCATTACATGTCATATGTATATATTTTTATGCTTTGCATTTGGCTTAAACCACGTTTTGGCCATTCACCTATCCAAAATTTATGTAATTGGCCCCTGGTCTATTATTTAATATTTGGTCCCTAACCTATCAAATTAGATCAAGTCCAATCCATATTAAATGAAAAATTAAAAGTGTTAGAAAATTAACAGTAGTAACCAATACAAAAGTGACACATGACATATAAATAAATTAATTTTCATTCTACCGGAACACTAGAAAATGTTTTTAGGAATTTTTTCACTTTGTAAAATAGTTACTGTTACCATCTCTAGTTGAAAATTAATTTTATTTATGTATCGTGTGTGGTTTTTGTATTGGTGACTGCTGTTAATTTTCCAAGAAAATTGATTTTCCATTCAATATGGGTTAATTTTTTCTAATTTGATAGGTCAAGGGCTAAATGTGACCAAATAATGGATGTCTAATATAATTTCCATTAAATACTTGCTACCTAATGGATGTCTAATATAATTTCCTCTTCTAGTTAAAACCACCAATTGCATATGGTCATGGGCGAATCCAGAATTTCTCCCCCACAGAGGCAAACAACACAACTAACATAATTTGTATCCAAAAGATAATAATAACAACAATATAAATAAATTATGTCAATTAAAATATATTAAAATAAATTATATAACTTAATATCCTTCATAATTGTCCTCTACGAAGCGTTGAATAATTTTTTCATTATCAATGCTAACAAATATATTTTTCTCAACATATATAACTAAACAATCATTCAAAAGTCCATTCCCTAAACTGTTTCGTAGTGGTGTCTTTATCAATTTCATTGTCGAAAATACTATTTCCACCGATACAGTTGCAACTGGTAAAATTAAAGTAAAATTAAAGTTAACTTCACAACTAAATAAACCAGAGGATACAAAACATATATTTTATATTAATCTCCGACACACCCCCACACGCAAACGTCCATTGGGCTTGCAGCGTGCACAACACAGGCACATCCCGCCATGTGTTTTATTAATTCCACAAATTAATGAGGTTGCCGGTACTCGAACCTTCAACCGTTTGGTCCTATAGGCTCTGATACCATATCAAGGAACCGATTGAACTAAAAGGTCGAGCTGATAGTTAAGGCCCAATCATATATCTTATATTAATCTCCGACACAACCAAGCTTTTTCCAAGATCCTCAATTTCTTTAAGCTTTGAAAACCGACTTACATTATCAAAAAAAAAAAAAAAAAAAAAAAACCAACTATCAGATCTCACATCAAAAATATTTACTTTTTAGTTTTAGAACCTATTTAGTTTTACATTTAAATATTTACTTTTTTATTTTTTTTATTTTTTGTTGTAAACAAAACAACGTAGTTCTAAACTAATAAAACGACGTTGTTTTGCTGTAAAACATAATTAAAAAAATAAAAATAAAATATTAAATTTAAAATCATTCTTCATCCTCAATTGTAGAACCAGTAAACCATAAATTTCCATTGATGAAGGGAGGCAAAGCTCAAAAACTTCAAAATTAATACTTGGGTTTTTACAAAAAAAAATACAAATGTCAGTGGGAACAACTACCCCCAGTGCCCCATACTTGATTTCCCCCTGCATATGGTTTATAGGTTGGTTAAGCTACAAGATCATGTGTTCAACAAGGGTTCGAATTCTAAAGGTGATATTGTTGTTTTAGTTAAAAAATGTTTGAGCATCCCTTAAAGTAATGCAGTCAAGAACTCCATCACTGCAATGTGCTTGCCTTATCTTCCCAGGTCAATGTGATTGCCTTATCTTCCAAGGTCATTGGGCGGTTATTCATATTTAAGGGTTAAGGTGCAAAAATATCCTCAACGTTTTGGGTCAGGAGCAATTTTACCCCTAACGTTTAAAATGGTGCAATTTTGTCTCTAACGTTTGTAGCCAAGAGCAATTTTACCCCTAACGTTGGTAATTTAGGCTAATTTAAGACACTATTAGAAAATACAGATATCTTTATTCATTATTTTGCACCAATTGTATATCAATTCATTCTAAAAAAGGATATCATGTTTTTTATAATTTAATAATAGAATTGGAGATTAATATTTATAAATTCGGTGAATTTTTTGAATTTTTTTATCTAACTCATACAAAAGACAGTTTTTTTTTTCACATCTCAACATATGTTTATGAGTTGTTACTAATAAAATGACGCACATGTGAAGTGTATATGATAAATTTCATGACCGAGAAGACAGTTTGATGAATTATTTCTGAAATTGACCCAATTTATCAACGTTAAGGGTAAAATTGCTCTTGGTTACAAAGGTTAGAGGCAAAATTGCACCATTTTAGACGTTAAGAGTAAAATTGCTCATAACCCAAAATGTTAGGGGTATTTTTGCACTTTAACCCCATATTTAATCATGCAGCTAGTTAGGACTGTTACATTAAGGGTATTTTTGCACCTTAACCCCATATTTATTTTAATGTTCTGGAAATAAGAGAATTGTTTAAAAAATGCAATATCCACTAGCAAAACATTGATTTTCTTTACATCCGGCCCAATGAGCATCACAATACCCAATTGGGCATAAATTATTTATTGAAATGTAAAATAAGTTGTAGTTCATTGTACCTAGGGCTGTAATCGAGCCGAACCGAGTCGAGCTTTGGCCTACTCAAGCTCAATTCGTTATCAAATTAACAAGCTCAAACCCGAGCCGAGCTTTGGCTTGCTCAAGCTCGGCTCAGCTTATTGGAAAATAAACGAGCTCGAGCCGAGCTTCGATTTTGTTTTGAGCCAAACCTTCTATTTGAATTTGGTTCATTAAGAAGATTATCTAACCATAAATTAGTTGTGAGTATTTCATTAATTATATTTATGAAGTTTGCTCGCAAATAACTCTTTAATTGTGTACATAAATAAGCTCACAAGCAAAGTTCGTGAATAAATAAACAGGATGCTTACACATAGTTCGTCTATTGCTCATTTATATATTTGCGAATGAACTCATCTAATAGCAAATGAAATAATATTGAATTTAGATATTTATGAACTAACACAAAGCTATATAGTTTTCTACAAAACTAAACTTTGTTCATAAATGTTTGAATCGAGTTGCTCACGAGCTTTCGAGCCGAGCTTTGGCCCGCTCAAGCTTTGCTCGTTTACGAACCGAGCCAGTAAATCATGCTCACGAGCGGCTCATGTAAAAATTGAGCCGAGTCGAGCCGAGCTTTTATCGAGCCGACCACCGAGACGCTCTTGAGCGGCTCAGCTCATTTACAATCGTAATTGTACCTTTAAGATATGAAATAAGATAAAGAACAACATCCTTGTGATGACAATAAGGGTTGTGCATGAACTGACTAAGTTTTTATATAGCAAATCCAATATTAGGATGAGTAAAATTAAGATAAAGCAACATATCGAAAACCCGAGGATAAACCTCAGTGTAGATAAAAAAAAGATCACGTAAAACGATTCAAGTTAATATATGGTCGCATAGAGCAAGAAGAAGAAAGAGTCTTGTCAAGACAAACATCATAAATCAAATCAGAAAAATGATTTATGTTGAGAGAGAAAAAAATGTTGTGCTTTTCCCTTATTATTTCAATACCAAAGAAATATTTAACATGACCTAAATCATTAATGGGAAATGCGGTCTTCAAGCATGAGTTTAAGGGAAACATAGTATTGCTCCAAAAATAGAAAAGAGTCGATTGCTAGATTTAGAAACTGAACACCTATAAAAGCAACATCTTATTATGAAAGAAATTACCCTAAGCAAAAGATGAAATCCTATTTAATGTTGTCAACCCTATTAACGATTCTAATTGTGTTATCTAGTGTAGAAGTGAAAGCGAAAGCACCGGTAACACCAGGTGAGGCTGGAGCAAAAGGAGGTGGAGGAGGGGATATAACAAAATTTGGAGCAAAACCTTATGCAGATTGTACTCAGGTAATTCATAAAATATATATTCCCTAAGCAGCTGTGAAGCCATGGTTTAATTTTGGCCTTATTGACAGTGTTGGAATCACATGTATTGAGTTAAAGGTTCAAAAATTAAAAGTGTTCAACCTAAAAGGATTACACATATTTAATATTTTTTAACTAAATTCATTAATTATAATTTTGTTTTTTAGGCTATAATGAATGCTTGGAAAGAGGCATGTGCAGCAGAAGGTTCCGGTGTAGTAACAGTTCCTGAAGGAACATTTGTGACAGGGCCAGTGACAATGACAGGTCCTTGCAAAGGGGAGATGACTTTTAACCTCGACGGAACCTTAGAGGCACCACCTAAACTAGCTACTCAGGGTTGGATTAGTTTTGACCATGTTGATAAACTAAGAGTAACTGGTACTGGAACACTAGATGGTCGAGGCCAAGAAGCGTGGAATTGTGCTAAGAACGAAAGTACCTGCAAGTCACCAACAGTTGTAATTAAGCTCGCTCATTCAGCATAAGAAGTTATGTTACATATTTATTTATGATTCTAACTAATTGTTATTCTGCAGAACCTAAGGCTTGATTACGTAACTAATGCTCTTGTGGACCATATCGTATCCTTCAACAGTAAGAATTTCCATATGAATGTCATCTCTAGCACTAATATTACATTCCAAAAGGTTGCAGTAATTGCACCTGATGATAGCCCTAAGCTAAATGGAATTCACGTTGCAAGATCAAAAGGAGTTACCATTAAAGATGTTAACATTGCTACTAGTGGTGATTGCATCTCTGTTGGTGATGGAACATCAGATTTAAAAGTAATAGATTCTGAATGTACTTCTAGTCATGGAATTAGTATTGGAAGTTTAGGGCTTTATCCGAATGAGCAGCCTGTAACTGGCGTCACTGTTCAAGGATGCACCCTTACAAAAGCTAAATATGGTGTGAGAATTAAATCATGGGCAGACAAATACGCTTCTAGGGCATCAGGTGTAAAGTTTTCAGATATTACCATGGAAGATGTTGAGAATCCAATCATTATAGATATGATGTATTGTCCATCCGATGGATGCAATATAAAGGTACGTACGTCCACATATTTCTATACCAAAATCCTAGATGTATTGATTTCATTTTCATGTATTATTTTTATGATTATATCATTAACCTTATTACTTTTATATATGTGTTTAATTTTAGGGTATATCAAAGGTCAAGCTTTCTGATATTTCCTTTAAAGGCATCAAGGGTACAACACCCACAATTGATGCAATTTTACTCAATTGTTTGCCTGGAAGTTGCACAAACATTGCACTTGCTGACATTGATCTCAAATTTACTGGAACTAAAGGCCCTGCAAAAGCTAATTGTACTAATATTAAGCCAACTTTGACTGGAACCGTGAATCCTGCAGGATGTTAATGTTAATTAATGCACCTTCACACCTATTTTTGACCTTGATAAACATTTCAATACAATTTTTAATATGAGCCTTTGTTTTTGCAATTTTAATTTTATATATATATATATTCATATGTCTTATTAATTCATCTTTTGATGCTAATGCATTAATGTATTTTTTTGGAATATACCAATTAATCATTTTGCGAAATCATGGTTGTCTATTTCCTTTCCATTACCTTTTTATTTCTTCATGTGCTTATATATCATTACATGTCATATGTATATATTTTTATGCTTTGCATTTGGCTTAAAGCACGTTTTGGCCATTCACCTATCCAAAATTTATGTAATTGGCCCCTGGTCTATTATTTAATATTTGGTCCCTAACCTATCAAATTAGATCAAATCCAATCCATATTGAATGAAAAATTAAAAGTGTTAGAAAATTAACAGTAGTAACCAGTACAAAAGTGACACATGACATATAAATAAATTAATTTTCATTCTATCGGAACACTAGAAAAAGTTTTTTGGAATTTTTTTACTTTGTAAAATAGTTACTGTTACCATCTCTAGTTGAAAATTAATTTTATTTATGTATCGTGTATGGTTTTTGTATTGGTGACTCCTGTTAATTTTCCAAGAAAATTGATTTTCTATTCAATATAGGTTAAATTTTATCTAATTTGATAGGTCAAGGGCTAAATGTGACCAAACAATAGATCATGGGCCAAATGCATAAATTTTGAATAGGTCAAGGACTAAAAAGTGCTTTAAGCCCTTTGCATTTATACCATAACATTTAATACTTGCTACCTAATGGATGTCTAATATAATTTCCTCTTCTAGTTAAAACCACCACTTGCATATGGTAGGCGAATTCAGAATTTCTCCCCCACAGAGGCAAACAACACAACTAACATAATTTGTATCCAAAAGATAATAATAACAACAATATAAATAAATTATGTCAATTAAAATATATTTAAATAAATTATATAACTTAATATCTTTCATAATTGTCCTCTACGAAGCGTTGAATAATTTTTTCAATCATTCAAAAGTCCATTCCCTAAACTGTTTCGTAGTGGTGTCTTTATCAATTTCATTGTCGAAAATACTATTTCCACCGATACAGTTGCAACTGGTAAAATTAAAGCTAATTTCACAACTAAATAAACCAGAGGATACAAAACACTCTTCCTTGTCTCAATTAAGCTTTTTCCAAGATCCTCAATTTCTTTAAGCTTTGAAAATCGACTTACATTATCAAAAAAAAAAAAAAACAACTATCAGATCTCACATCAAAAATATTTACTTTTTAGTTTTAGAACCTATTTAGTTTTACATTTAAATATTTACTTTTTTATTTTTTTATTTTTTGTTGGAAACAAAACAACGTAGTTCTAAACTAATAAAACGACGTTGTTTTGCTGTAAAACAAAATTAAAAAAATAAAAAGAAAATATTACATTTAAAACCATTCTTCATCCTCAATTGTAGAACCAGTAAACCATAAATTTCCATTGATGAAGGGACGCAAAGCTCTAAAACTTCAAAACTAATACTTGGGTTTTTACAAAAAAAAATACAAATATCAGTGGGAACAACTACCCCTAGTGCCCCCATCCTGGATTCCCCCTGCATATGGTTTATAGATTGGTTAAGCTACAAGATCATGTGTTCAACAAGGGTTTGAATTCTAAAGGTGATAATGTTGTTTTAGTTAAAAAATGTTTGAGCATCCCTTAAAGTAATGCAGTCAAGAACTCCATCACTGCAATGTGCTCGCCTTATCTTCCTAGGTCAATGTGATTGCCTTATCTTCCCAGGTCATTGGTGTTAGAGATAATATTTCAATTATCTCTGTAAATAGATTCTTATCTAGTTAGAGTTTCAATTTGTCTATAATCCTAGCTAGGTAGAGTTCTAATACAATTATACTCGTGTATTGTATTCCTATACAAACTACTATTGGTTCACTATAAATACAAGGCCTCTGAGCCATAATCACTAAGGTGATTCAAACCATTCATTGTGTTATTATTTATCTCTCTCTATCTCCATAATTCTCCCTCTATCAAATCATTCATTCAACATGGTATCAGTAGTATCAACTTCTGCATCCTCCGAATCCTCTGATCATCCTCAATCAACCACCTTTTCACAGTTTAAGGCTGCTGCCGCCGCTGCCGCCGCCGGTGTCGCCGCCGTCCAGATTGAACCCACCGGCGCATCAGATACCGCCGGTGCCCAGAATACAATCGACGCCTACGGTGGATCCTTCGTGTTGTCGAGATGGAGATTCAGCTCGTCGTTCATCACCGGGGATTCCGTATTCCTCAATCCACCGACAGCCGCGGCTGCCGCACCTCCAACGCACACCATCGATGATACCTTTCCTCCGGAGGTTTGCGGGGCGCTCGAAGCCTACCAGGCGGCCAGCGCAATGGCGACCAATGCCCAGGCGCGTCCTGCGCCATTTGCCGCGGCAATTACAGTAGCCGGAGCATAAGCTCCGACACAGGCGCCGCTCGCACCATCTGCTGCACTGTTCCCCGCGGCTACCGGTGCTCAGATGCACCCTGCGATTCCACCATTTGCGCCACCCGCGCCTCCACCAACCGCGAAAGCAGCGCGCAAACAGCCTCTAGGGCAAACCGCGACACCAACGCAGGACCAAGATGCGGCAATTCTAGCCGCACTCGCGGCATATCAGGCGGCTATTTCACAAACACGGAATCAACAGATTTCGGTTCAGCAACCATCTATTCCAGTGCAACAATCGGCGACACCTCTAACTCTTTTTTCTCCATCAGTTCTTGCTGCCCTAGCAGCGTATCAGGCCGCTGAAGCCAGTAACAAGAATCAGGTTATTTCTGAATCTCATACCTCACCATTTTGTTACAATACTCGATTATCCAATGATCCCTCACCTTCTTTCTTCTCAAACTCGTTTCATAACACCATTGATGCTCCATCAAATAATGTTAGAAACAACTTTATTTCACCATCTATTCCCAATCCTAGAAACAATCCTGTCCCTCCATAACCTATCTCCACTCATGTTGAACAACCAAGACAACCACCTACAAACATCAACATTAACATCAAATTAACCCCGAACAACTACAAATCATGGAGAATGTCCATGGAATCCACCCTTAAAACCTATTATCTTCTTCCTCACATTCTTAGTTCAACACCACCTCCACCCAAATTTATTTCTAAAACAGGTTTTGTGACATCAACTACGGATTTCATCGTAAATCCATCTTTTATCCAATGGGATGATGTAGAAAATATGGTTAGGACTTTGCTCCTAAATTCTATCACCGAAGAGGTGTTTTTTGAGATTGCTTATCTCAAATACTCACATGATATTTGGCTAGCATTAGAGGATGCCTACGAGCTTATTACAGGTAGCAAACAGTTTCAAATGGGAGTCGAACTGTATGAACTTGAGCAAGGAGGAATGTCTGTTACGGCATACATGCAAAAAGTGAAATCCATCCTTGACGATCTGGCTGCCTCAGGGAATCCTTATCCTCAGCATCTACTACCGTCAGTACTTTACAAAGGTTTGGCAGAAGAGTATCGCTCCATTGTTCAGAATCTTGTAACTCAGCGCGGCATAAACATCAGGTTTTCAGAGATTTTGCACAGCTTGAAGATAATTGAGGGCATGATTCAATCAACCAGAAAGACAACTCTGCTTCAGCCCGAAGGTGTATCAGCACATCAAGAGGAAAATGTATCCACCATGGAAGCAAATCAACCAAAGAAGCTGAATCCAAAGAAGAGAAGAAGTGGCAAGTGCTACAATTGTGGTGATCCAAGCCACTGGGCTGACAAGTGCAAAAGACCAAAGAACAATTCAAGAGCACAATACAATCCTGGACCATAAGCACACATGGCATGGCAACAACCACCAAATCCTTTCATGGGTCCTAATCAGCCGTGGTACCCAGATACAGGAGCAACCAATCACATGACGGCAAATCCGACTCAACTTCAACAAATGCAGCCATATCCAGGATATGATACAGTTCAGTTTGGCAATGGTCAAGGTTTGCAAATTTCTCACTTTGGAAATTCAAGTATCAATAATTTGAAAATCAATGATGCCCTACTTGTTCCCAAGCTTACAAAATCTTTATTATCTGTTCAAAAATTTACCCATGACAACTCATGTTTCTTTGAATTTTGTCCTAACCATTTTCTTGTGAAGGACCAAACATCTGGGGAAATCCTGTTGCGGGGCCCGAGTAAAGATGAGCTTTATGTGCTTACACCCACCCTGAAGGAGGCGCTAGTTGGAGAGAAGGTGTCTTTTGAAAGGTGGCATGCACGGCTTGGACATTGTCAGAATCAGACAGTCAGCTCAGTTCTCAAAGGAAACAATCTATCCTCTTCAAAACCAGTTAGCAATTGTTCTTTTTGTCCATTAGGCAAGCTTGCTAGAAGCTCTTTACCATCTATTAGTCGCTCTAGCACATTTACTTTTGAGAACTTACATCTGGATGTGTGGGGGCCAGGTCCAGTTGTTTCTTGTCCTGGTCACCGTTATTTTTTAATAATCATTGATGAATTCACTCGATTTGGATGGGTTTTTTGTTTAAAGAGTAAGAGTGATGTTTTTTCAACCTTTTGTGACTTTTATGCCATAATCTCTAATCAGTATAGTGCAAGGGTTAAGAACATTTACTCTGACCTTGGGGGGGAGTTTCAAAAACTACAACCTTTTTTCAAACGACATGGCATTATACACAAGATTGCATGCCCTCACACTCATGCACAAAATGGTATAGCTGAAAGAAAAATTAGACATGTTGTTGATACCTGCCTTACTTTGCTAGCCAATGCATCTTTACCTTTAAAATTTTGGAACTATTCCATGATACACAGCATTAGGCTTATCAACTACTTACCCACCAAAATCCTCAACAACAAATCAGCCTATTTCTTGTTCTACAAGAAACAACCTGCCTATAAAGCCTTACGCATCTTTGGTAGTGGTATCTATCCCCTTCTTTGTCCATGCAATCAACACAAATTTGACTTTCGCTCCAAGTTATGTGTCTACCTTGGTCCCTCTGAAAATCATTCTGGAGATTTATGCCTTGAATATGCCACCGGACGCATATACATCTGCAAGTTTGTGCAGCATAATGAAGAATTTTTTCCTGCATCAGCAATCACTGCATCTTCACCTTCATCTAGCAATTCAGGGGTAAGCACATCGTGTCGACTACCATCTCTACTCGGCCCGTATCCAGGTAATTTCTCTAATCCCATAATATCTCCTTCTAACTTGGTTTCACACTCCCAACCCATCACACCTGTCCATTCTGGACCTTCTCCTAGAACCCCAATCACTCCTCCTGACTCCGAAGACACAAACAGTGCTCCTCTAGTCCCACCTCAATATCTGTCGCCAGTGGTCACTGCTGCATCAACACCGGCTCCTCAGAATGATCCTAGCACACCAGTTAATGCTGTGAACATCACCACACCAGAAATACAGAATGCAGTACCTCATGAGGAGAATGTTATACCACAAATAGAGTCTCCTCCCCCTGAAACTGCACCACCTGCTCCTGTTCCAACTGAAAGGCCCAGACCTCGCATTGCATCGCTAATTGGTCCACGACAACATTATATGCAACTTCGACAATCATCTCTTCAGTCAAGAGGAAGGTTTGAGGGACTCTTAGCTACACATCCAAATGGCACAGTGGATCCCACATGCTTCAGTAAAGCCAACAAGCAACCAGAATGGCATACAGCAATGTCTGAAGAGATTCAAGCTCTTTTGGACAATGGCACATGGCAACTTGTACCAAGACCACATGATCAGCACGTCATCACCTCCAGGTGGCTCTTTCGTACAAAGAAGAAGTCTGATGGAACCATTGATCGTCACAAAGCTCGCCTGGTAGCACGAGGATTTGCTCAAAAAGCTAGGATTGACTATAAAGAAACATTCAGTCCAGTAGTCAAAGCCACAACCATCAGGTCTGTATTTGCCATTGCAGCAGCAAACAACTGGTTCATCAATCAGCTAGATGTCTCCAATGCATTTCTTCATGGAAACTTATCAGAGACAATATATATGGAACAACCTCAGGGTTTTCGGGACAGTGACCGACCAGACCATGTCTGCCTTCTCAAAAAGAGTCTCTATGGATTGAAGCAAGCACCGTGAGAATGGTTCACTCGGCTTCGAACATTCCTCCTCTCACTTGGGTACATAATGTCACAGGCTGACAATTCTTTGTTCATCAGGCGCAAAGACACTAAAAAGACTTATATTTTGTGCTATGTTGATGATATCCTCATAACAGGGAACCACCCTACACACATCACCAACACCATTGAAGCCATTAAACTTGAGTTTCCGATTTGCAATCTTGGCAAGGCAGAATACTTTCTTGGAATTGAGATCCGATATGAGAAGGATGGCATTCACATGTGTCAAGCCAAGTATGCGGCTGACATCCTTGACAGAGTGAAGATGATTGACTCCAAACCCACATTAACACCCATGGCCACCACACCAACACTTTCAAAGGAGCTAGGCACCAGCTTAACATCTGGAGATGAATATCGAAGCATTGTGGGGGCACTTCAATACTTAACATTCACTTGACTTGACATTGCATTTGCAGTCAACAAATTATGTCAGTTTCTGCACTGCCCAACTGATGAGCACTGGAAAGGAGTCAAGAGAGTTTTACGCTATATTCAGGGCACATCAGATTTTGGCATAGTCATGTCAATCAACCCAATATAGCACATCCACTGTTACTCAGATAGTGATTGGGGAGGGTGTCCTGATGATCGACGATCCACGGGTGCCTTTTGTGTTTATCTCGGATCCAGTATTGTATCGTGGCAAACCCGCAAGCAACCCACAATAGCCAGATCCTCAACAGAAAGTGAATATAAAGTAGTAGCAAATGCCACTGCAGAACTACTATGGTTCAAATCTCTTCTCTCAGAACTCGGATTTCCATTACCCACCCCGGTTCAGTTATGGTGTGATAATATAGGAGCAATTTATCTCACCTCAAATCCAGTGTTTCATGCTCGCACGAAACACATTGAGCTAGATTATCATTTTGTTCGTGAACAAGTTCATAGAGGATTTCTCAGTGTCAGATTTATTCCAACCGATGATCAGGTTGCAGACATACTCACCAAGTCGCTAGCTCCGGTTCGCTTCACGATGCTACGCTCCCGCCTCTTTGTTCGTGCCGCCATCGGCTTGAGGGGGGGTGTTAGAGATAATATTTCAATTATCTCTGTAAATAGATTCTTATCTAGTTAGAGTTTCAATTTGTCTGTAATCCTAGCTAGGTAGAGTTCTAATACAATTATACTTGTGTATTGTATTCCTATACAAACTACTATTGGCTCACTATAAATACAAGGCCTCTGAGCCATAATCACTAAGGTGATTCAAACCATTCATTGTGTTATTATTTATCTCTCTCTATCTCCATAATTCTCCATCTATCAAATCATTCATTCAACAATTTATTCACATTTAAGGGTTAAGGTGCAAAAATACCTCCGACGTTTTGGGTCAGGAGTAATTTTACCCTTAACGTCTAGCCAAGAGCAATTTTACCCCTAACATTGGTAATTTAGGCTAATTTAAGACACTATTAGAAAACACAGATATCTTTATTCATTATTTTGTACCAATTGTATATCAATTCATTCTAAAAAAAGGATATCATGTTTTTTGAAAGTGATGCTAAAGTTGTATTGGACGCGATCCAAACACAAAATAGAGACCTCACTGAGTTCGGTCAGGTTGTTAGGGATATTAGGGATCTTCTTTTTTCTCACCCGGGTTTAAAGGTGAAGTTTGTGTCAAGGTTAGCGAACGGGGCAGCTCATGCATTGGCAAGAAATGCTCGTTCCTATGCTAATTCTTTCATTCATTGGTCTAGTCCTGTGTTCATTCAAGGTATTCTATTTCGGGATGCCTCTTTTCGTTCTAATTAATCAAGTATTTGTTTCAAAAAAAAAATAATAGAATTGGAGATTAATATTTATAAATTCGGTGAATTTTTTTATTTTTTTATCTAAGTCATACAAAAGACAGTTTATTTTTTTTTTTTTTTCACATCCCAACATATGTTTATGAGTTGTTACTAATAAAATGACGCAAGTGTATATGATAAATTTCATGACCGAGAAGATAGTTTGACGAATTATTTCTGAAATTGACCTAATTTATCAGCATTATGGGTAAAATTGCTCTTGGCTATAAGGGTTATGGGCAAAATTGCACCATTTTAGACGTTAAGAGTAAAATTGCACCTAACCCAAAATGTTAGGGGTATTTTTGCACCTTAACCCCATATTTAATCATGCAGCTAGTTAGGACTGTTACATTAAGGGTATTTTTGCACCTTAACCCCATATTTATTTTAATGTTCTGGAAATAAGAGAATTATTTAAAAAATGCAATATCCACTAGCAAAACATTGATTTTCTTTACATCCGGCCCAATGAGCATCACAATACCCAATTGGGCATAAATTATTTATTGAAATGTAAAATAAGTTGTAGTTCATTGTACCTAGGGCTGTAATCGAGCCGAACCGAGTCGAGCTTTGGCCTACTCAAGCTCAATTCGTTATAAAATTAACAAGCTCAAACCTGAGCCGAGCTCTAGCTTGCTCAAGCTCGGCTCAGCTTATTGGAAAATAAACGACCTCGAACCGAGCTTCGATTTTGTTTTGAGCCCAACCTTCTATTTGAATTTGGTTCATTAAGAAAATTATCTAACCATGAATTGGTTGTGAGTATTTCATTAATTATATTTATGAAGTTTGCTCGCAAATAACTCTTTAATTGTGTACATAAATAAGCTCACAAGCAAAGTTTGTGAATAAATAAACAGGATGCTTACACATAGTTCGTCTATTGCTCATTTATATATTGGCGAATGAACTCATCTAATAGCAAATTAAATAATATTGAAGTTAGATATTTATGAACTAACACAAAGCTATATAGTTTTCTACAAAACTAAACTTTGTTCATAAATGTTCGAATCGAGTTGCTCACGAGCTTTCGAGCCGAGCTTTGGCCCGCTCAAGCTTTACTCGTTTACGAACCGAGCCAGTAAATCATGCTCACGAGCGGCTCGTTTAAAAATTGAGCAGAGTCGAGCCGAGCTTTTATCGAGCCGACCACCGAGACGCTCTTGAGTGGCCCAGCTCATTTACATCCGTAGTTGTACCTTTAAGATATGAAATAAGATAAAGAACAACATCCTTGTGATGACAATAAGGGTTGTGCATGAACTGACTAAGTTTTTATATAGCAAACCCAATATTAGGATGAGTAAAATTAAGATAAAGCAACATACCAAAAACCCGAGGATAAACCTCGGTGTAGATAAAAAAGATCATGTAAAAAGATTCAAGTTAATATATGGTCGCATAGAGCAAGAAAAAGAAAGAGTCTTGTCAAGACAAACATCATAAATCCAGTGGCGAATCCAGGATTTGAGGGAACGGGGGGCAAAATTCTACGTAAAAAAAATTTAGACAAAAAATGTAAATCGTTCAATTTTTTATGACAAAAAATGCAAACTTGTTCAATTTTTTATGACGAAAAAATGCAAAACAGTTCAATTGTCATGCATTATTTTCATGATTTTTTTTTATAAAAAACGTAAGTTATAATGTTTCCGACTTGTAATCATCCATTTCCGGGATTCTCGGGTTGTTACGCATCAAATATCCCTAACATCTAAAATGATGCAATTTTTCCCCCTAATGTTTGTAGCAAAGAGCAATTTTATCTCTAACGTTGATAAATTGGATCAATTTCAGACACTATTATAAAATACAATTATTTGTTTCTTTATTTTGCACCAATTGCATATCAATTTTATAATTTTGCACCAATTTTATCTCTAACGTTGATAAATTGGGTCAATTTTCAGACACTATTATTCATGACCGAGAAGACAGTTTGATGAATTATTTTTCAAATTGACCCAATTTATCAAGGTTAGGGGAAAAATTGCTCTTGGCTTCTAATATTAGGGATAAAATTGTACAATTTTAGACGTTAGGGATAAAATTGCTCTTGACCTAAAACATTAGGGGTATTTTTGTACTTTAACCTTTATTTTTGGATTTAATTTTTTTTATGGGATGAAGGGGGGCAAATGCCCCTTTGACCCTCCTGCATAAATCAAATCAGAAAAATGATTTATGTTGAGAGAGAAAAAAATGTTGTGTTTTCCTCTTATTATTTCGATACCAAAGAAATATTTAACATTTTTTTTTGAGTGAAAGCGGCTTAGGAAGCAGCCCGAAGCAAGCAATCCCAACTAGGTTGGCATCCCTTGACAGCAAGCGAACCACTAGCCAATATTATTCAAAGGAAGAAAAGAATTCCAGATGAATGAAATAAAATGAATAAGCACCTAGGTGAAATGGTAAACCGTCCGACCACTTAGATTACAAAAATAGGACGATGAGCTGAGGACCGGGATTGTTTCCCACCATTCACTTCCGGAAGCCATTCTGCCATAATTTGCCAGCTCGTCTGCCACCTGGTTCCCTTCCCTATAAACATGAGAGACCACAAAACTCATCTGATCCAAATAAGTTAGGCACTCCAACCAAGCCTGTCTGATCCGCCAAGGAGCTGTCATCTTACGCGATCTAAAAATGCCCACTACGTACGTGGAGTCGCTTTCGAGCCAAAGTCTTAACCATCCCCTTTCAAAAGCAGCTTTGACCGCGAAAATTGCAGCTCTTAACTCAACCACAAAAGCGAGATCAGCAGCCATCGGGAAGGCGAAAGCCGTTACAAAGAGACCGTGGTGATCCCTGAAAATTCCACCGCAACCCGCAGACTCGCCAATCACCGAAGCATCGGTATTCACCTTTAACCAATCCTCTGTTGTTGGTTGCCATTTGACCGGGACTATACGAGGAGCCAAGGGTGGTCTCCGCGTTATATCTAACTCTGAGAGGATGCGGCACTCTATTATAGAGTTCCAAACATTCCCAATTCCCAGCCGAGCTGCATCCTTTACCGCTAACCAAACCCGTCTCAGAGTCCCAGAAACACACTGTCTAACTTTATTGAATGTCAGATCGTTGCGAGCCAGCCAAATGGACCAGATCGTGTTTACCACCGCCACTCCCCAAAAGAAATATTTAACATGACCTAAATCATTAATGGTAAAAATAAAAATGAAAGATGTTCAATCTTTGATAATTGTACCGACTTTCTTGATCAGAATTCCTTCCCTGAGAGGTGATGTTGGATTCGGTTGGGGACACTCTGATGTCAAAGTCAATATGATATTTGATAGCAAGGGGTAATAACAAAATTGAATCTCTAAAGAAAAGTGATCATAGCCAGTTTAGTTTATATTTGGATAGGAAGATAATCTTCTGTCCTAAAATCTAGAGGCTGGTAAAATCGAACTAAAAATCGAAATTCAAATAACCGAATCAAATTATAATTCAATTATGTTCGATTCCTGATTTGTAATTGATTCGGTTTTTGGTTCGATTTTGTTTAGTTATAATCCGAACAAAATTAAACCAAAAGACACAATATTGTTTTATATGTAAAATTGTATGTTTTGCATACTATTGTTACTAATAAAAAAAAAGGGCGGCCCGGTCGCACTACGCGTCCCCGCTGAGCGAGGGTCCGGGGAGGGGTCCCACCACAAGGGTGTACTAGGGGCAAGCCTTTCCCTGCCAATTTATTTGGCAAGAGGCCGCTCCTAAGACTCGAACCCGTGACTTCTTGGTCACACGACAACAACGTTTACGGTTGCGCCAAGGCTCGCCCTCACTATTGTTACTAATAATATATAATATTTATATATTATTCTCTTTCTACAATTAAATGTAGGTGCTAACAATTTTAGCTTTCAAATCTCTTGTAAAGGTTTTTATGAGATTTAAGTTACTTGTATGTATAAATTTTATTATAATATTTTAACTTAAAATTAAATAATACATATTGGATATTATTATTTTCTATATATTTTTGTTGTAGGGAAAAGAAAGTAAAGACAAAACAAACACCACAACAAATTAATCTGGGATTAGCCTAGGAAAGCTAACCCCATAATATCTTCAAAAAGCAAAGATAACAGGAAATCAGGAGGAGAAGAGAAAATAGAGACGCCCAAAGCCTTCTCATGGCTCTCAGCAGCAAGCCGGTCTGCCACCCGATTCTGCTCCCTGAAAACATGGCAAAAGTTGATAGAATCGAAAGAGGAGCAAATCCTTCTAATTGCTTTAGCTAAATTCTGGCTCCCTAAACACAGAGCCCTTTTATCAGAAATCATCTTGACTGCTTCGAGATTGTCTGACTCCAATAGCAGCCTCCTAATCCCCATATCCTCTGCCACCCTAAGCCCAGAAAAGATACCCCAGAGCTTCGCAATAAAAGAGGAGCCCAAACCCAGATTCTGAGCAAAACCTGACAACCAAGCACCTCTTGCATATCTCAATACACTACTGGCAGCAATTCTTCTGTCCTCTTTACGCGACCCATCGATGTTCAACTTTACCATCCCTTCACCTGGTCTATTCCAGCCTATCAGATGAACAGTCGTCTTTTGGATAGAACCTGCTAAGCTATCAACCTTGAAATTCTCAATTATTGAATTAACTTTTCCGAAGAAGAAACCTAACAAATTAGGAATAACCGCTCCTTCTCCAAATACCTCAACATTCCACCAATGCCAAATTTGGTGGCAGACCACAACAAACAGAATTACTCCATATTCGAGCTCAGCCGACAACTTCCCTTCGACACCCTCCCTAAACCAGTCTTGTTCTGAATAGGAAAAGAAGGCAGAAAGACACTACTTAGGTAGAACTTTCCTCCACACGGCCTTACTTCCAACACAATCTCTAAGAACATGGCAACTAGTTTCCACACGAGCTTTACATCTATTACAAGCATCAGAGTCCACCAAATGTCATCTTTTCCTTTCAACATTTGCTAGAAGCCTATTCTTAGCACAAAGCCAAAGAAAACTCCTAATACGATAAGGAACCTTCAAGGACCAAATACCTTTGCAAAGGTTTGAAGGAGGAACATCCAAATTGTGATTAAAGGCCTCAAAAGCAGATTTACAAGAATAAGCATCATTATTAGTAAACGACCAACAACAAGTATCACTATCTTCCTCCATACTGCTAACTTTAACTCCCCAGATTCTCAGGAGCGTTTCGAGACTGAAAAACCGATCAAATTTAGACCAATCCCACTCTCCCTCCTTAGTCACAACATCCGCAATTCTCTAATTTCGGACCTCATGAGGTGGAGGAAAAGTACAAATCTCTAATAAAGGTCGCTTCCCAAGCCATGCATTATTCCAAAAACTAATTGATCTACCATTACCAACCGACCAACCAATACTAGTACAAAATTTAGAAAACACGGCATTAACCCCTTCAATAAAAAGGAATGGACCTAAACTTTTTCTTTTTACCCCCAAAAATCCTAACATTCCTACATTTCCCGCACAAGAGCCGAACCAATAGAGCAGACGGAGATTGCCACATCCTCCAAAGGAGTTTCATTAACAACACTTTCTTATTGTCCCTGGCTTGTCTAATCCCAAGGCCACCCATACCTTTAGGTTGGCAAACCTCCTTCCAAGGAACAAGATGAATTTTCCTTCCTTCCACCGAGTCCCCCCACAGGAAGCACCGATTGATTTTATCTAAACCGTTGAGAACTGGTTCAGGAAGATGACAAGCTTGCATAATATGATTGGGCACCGCACAGTTCACTGACTGAATCAAAGTAAGACGACCTGCAAGAGAAAGTGATTTTGCCTTCCAATTAGCACTCTTACAATTAATTTTGTCAAAAACATCCTTGAAATACGCCTTAGATACTCTATCATTATGGAGAGGAATCCCCAAGTAGTTACCCAAAGATTTGGTAAGAGGAATGTCTGACAACTCACTCAGCCGTTTGTTGGTCCCTTATAACGTGACAAGTTAGTTCCAAGGGGGGGATATGAACTATTTAAAATTTTGTCCGTTAAGGCTGACTTCTTTTCTTATGAAAAGGTTTACACAGCGTTACTAAGTAGTTTTAAGACACAAGCTTAGTCAACTTATGACTAAGTCTATTTCTTTCCTTGAGTCAGGAGATAGCACTTAGAGTCTATTCCTGAGCTCAGCTTCTTAGTATACTTAACTTAGCGTGAGTTCGTTACTTAGTCAGTTTTATAGCAAGCAATATATATTAAGGAGTTTAAGGGTTAGAAAGATATTACTCAGCAAACTTATCCTAGTTCGGCCTCTCCGCCTACGTCTAGTTCCCGGAACGCGTTCCGAGCTTTTTGAATTCTCTACTGAGCTCTTTAAAGATAGAGCACGAAACCTTTTACAATAGAAGCTGAGTATACAAGAGTACCTTCCTCTATACCTCTACTCACTCTTATATCTACCGCTGAGTACTATAACCGAGTACTCAGCCTCTCCTTTCTATTCTTCTAGAAATGATAAAGTGTTTGTCCTAAACAACAATTGCTAAGACACTTTAGATGAATTGAAATCACTCTAGACTTTTACACAAAGATTGGAAATTGGTGTAAGATATTTGCTTTGCTTTTCTCATAGAACTTCAAGTATGAATTTGCTCAGCGTTTCGACTAATTGAAGATCTGCATTGATTGAAGCAAATGAATGGCCTTTATATAGTGACACTTCAAGCACCTGTTATTTCGAATTTCAAAATAACCGTTGGAGGAAAACGGCTCCCTATCATTATCACTCTGGACGTGCTCAGTGTTGTTGGCCAATGGAATTCTTGCATCTTTTGGCTTCGTCAGTGCTCGACAGCTTTTCGTCCGTTAAACATAATGTTTTGACATTTACGGCAAAGTCTACGAGACAGCTTCCTACGCCTTCTGAACTTCACCAAAGTAGAAATACTTTGTCTGAAAGTTGGTTCTTGTCTGCCGCTGACTTGTACTTCTTGTCGTTCCACTCAGCAGCTTCATCGTGAAGCAATTGAGAGAAAGCTTCTCGATCCTTCTTTAAGCTGAGCTTGAGCTTTGTTCAAAACGACCGCGTTTTGAAATCTTGGGCCGAATGGTCTTGATGTGTTGACTTGGGCTTGACTTCCACTTATGGGCCTTTAAGCTATTTATCTTAATTTCTTATAAACAATAAACTCAACATTGAACAAACACATTAGTATGAATAAATCAGAGCATTAAATTTATTGTGTTAGAATATTTTTATCATTACTTAAATAATTTTGTCAAATCAAAATCATGTGGAAAGGTGTTTCAACAAAATCCCCCATTTCGATATTGGCAAAAATATTCAGTGAAGAACTCAGTTGAGCTCCCCCATGATAGTTGACATTAAATTATCAAATTACTCCCCCGTAAGGGTTGAGCTACTAACTTAGTTTTACTCTAAACATTTCAAGGTTTAATCGAGTAAGTCTAAGGTCAGTTTTCAGAAATAGGCCAGCTCATGGAACATATTCTTTTTAACTCAGTTTGTGCGGAAGATTTAGATATCAGAGAGCGCTGAGTATATATTTGTTCAATGAGTTTTATTTAAGTGATCATATAAGAAGTGGTCAACATTTTGATCAACACAGTAGACATATCATGAAGTAATGTGGACAGTTTAGCACAATTGATTTAATGAAGATGCGTTTAACAATTATCACAAAACTTAAGTAAGCATCACATAAGATTAGTCAGTATGAAAGAGATGCATATAATTGTTTTGAATTAAAGTCAGCACAACAAAGTTCATATAAAAAAGGAATACAGATATTGAAGGCAAAATCTAGCTATCCTAGTCAATTCTAGTGAAGCTATTTTTTCTTGTAATTGACTTGGGCCGAATGCACAATTTTGGCTTTTCCTTTTTGTTTCTACTGACTTGCTTCGCCTTGATGCTGAGTTCTCTCAGCTTGTTCTTTCTCCCTCGTTTTGCCAGCATCGGGAGGAGAAGCAGTGAAAGTATCATGAATAGCAACATGAGTTAGTCGAGTAGAGAATGCTTTAAGCTTTCGTGTGCTTTCATTGATTCCGTCAAACACAGGAATACCATCATCTAAGACTTCTCGAGGAATCCTGAGATTCGAAGAGCTGAGTATACTCAGGATATATTCCTGAGAATTTCCAACCCAAATTATACTGTCGGTCAGCATGGCAAAGGCTTGATGAAACATTTTAAGCAGTGTCGAGTCATAGTACTGACGCTGACCATTTGAGTGGCGCACATGGTTAAAAGTGACTCGATAGTACTTTAGGATTTCGTTCATCTTGAGCTGGTCAGTTTCCATCTCTTCTTTGCTTAAATTTAGCAGATGTACAGCCTCACTAATTTGCTCAATGGAGCATTGGGAGGAGGAAGAGAGTTGGTGATTGGTTTTCTCTTGCTCAGTGTGAAGCTGGTTGAAGAGTTGATGAACTTCGGCAGAAGTTGCATACATTGAGTTCGCAGCTGACATAACTTGAATTTGACCCTGAAGAGAGTCCATGTGATTGACCATAGTCAGCTGGAGTTCGGTCAGCTTCATAATTGATTCATGTCTGGGCTGTTGAGACTGAAGTGAAGTCATGACACTCAGAAGTTCCTTGACACCTTTGATTTCAGTGAGAAGCTGAGTGACAGACGAAAGCTATGTTGGCTCAACATGAACGGACCCAGTGGCATTGGCATTGGTTTGATGGATGTCTTGAAGTAGGGCTTGAGCTGAGTCAAGGATTCTTCGACCAGACTCAGAGGCATTTAGATAGGAAAAAGATCCATCATTAGTTGGCCCAGATGCCAGAAGACGAGTAGAACCGAATGGAGGCGGTGTTTGGTTCTACTCAAGATTAGAAGTGCCAGCATTATCAGCGGCTGGACTTGGATGGATATTCTGCACTTGGGGTTGAGGAAGTGGTTGTTTGGCAGAATCTTGAACTTGCTCAGTATCAGGTTGATGCTGGTTGGAGATAGGAAGTTGAGAAATATCAGTGCTGACCTGAGCAGGTAATTCCTTAGCTAACTCATCGTGTTGAGGAGCAGGAACTTCGAAAACTTGTTCGGTATGGACAGGTTCTTTGGAAGCATTTGAGTCGGCATGTTCCTTTTGCTGAGCAACAGAGGCTTGCTTTTCCTGTTGCTCTGGTGGAGATTCAGTAGGGTTGGAGAAGAACCTAAGATGTATATCTGATAGGTCAGTGATCTCGTCCCTCAGAGGTGAGTCACTCATTAGATCAATGATGGGGGTTCGATTTGCCTTCTTCTTAAGTCTTCTCGGTCTCTTTATCTTTTGAGGAGAAGGGTCAGCAGGAAAGGACTCAATAGAGTCAGTAGGTGAAGTTTCCCTTTGAACAACGGGATGATTTGCTGTTGGCTCAGCGTCTTCTTCGTCAACCAGCTCAGTGTTGATTGGTTCATCTTGCTCATCATTTGCTGTCTCCTCAGTGTCAACCTGACCACCCAGTTCTTCTTCTTCAAACTGACCATCCAATTGGTCTTGTTCTTCCTCTTCATCTGACTGTTGTTCAATGTCAATGCCTTGACTCCGTACATAATGTGAGTCAGGAGGAACGACAATGTCAGTTGGAAGGGCATGGATAGGACTTAATTCAGAAGAGATATTCTTCTTCTTTCTTAATGGTTGCTCATCAATATCCTCTCTTTCTTCTACCTCAGGCTCAGTTTGCCTTGGTCTTTTCTCAGCTGACTTAGGCTCAGCCTCTCCTTTTTGAATTTGAGGCTTAGTTCCTCTGGATACAAACTTAATCTTTTTCGATGGAGTAACCACTTCTCTAGAGGGGCTTTGAACAGCTTTCCTCTTTCTTTCCTTCTTTCCTTTTCAGGTCTGCATCCCCTCAGTTTCCTGGTCAGCGGATGCTTTCCCTTTCTTAGGCAAAATTGGTTGATCGTAAAATAGACCAAATAGTGCAGCTGCAGTGATCTCTGTGCCCCAAGTGTGGATTTCCTCAACTAGGTCCACCTTGTGATCCTTGAGGATTCTGGTGATAATGGAGCCTAGCCTAAGGGTTCCAGTACTTCTTTGAAACCCACCGATTATGAAGACAGGCATGTTTATCGGCGTGCAGGTCATCCACTATTTATAGAGGCGCGGAATTAATCTGAAGCGTTGAGGTGGCTGTTTGACCTCGAGATACTCAATCGACAAAGATTCTGGAATTTATGACACATTCGGCGCATATATTTTCTAATTATAGTGCTTACGTCATCCTAGATGGCTATTTAACTCGCGTGTTTTGCATTAAATTTTGCAACGGATCTTTACTCAGTGTTAAAAATTTCAAACGTTTAATGTTCTGAGTAGTCAGTTCTACGCAAGGAATAATTCATGTGTTTAATCACTCAGTGTGTGTATCTACTCAGCATGTAATAAACATTGATTTAACATAAATCACTCAGCATGCATATATCACACATTATACTTGGAATTTACTGAAGAGGATTAAACATACCAATGGCTTCTCTCAGTATGTTGAATTGCTCATGAGCCAGTGGCTTTGTGAAGATATCCGCAAGCTGCTCATCCGTTGGGACATATGTCAGCTTGATGTCACCCTTGAGTACATGGTCTCTAATGAAGTGATGTCTTATGTTGACATGCTTCATCATGCTGTGCTGGATTGGGTTCTTTGATAGGTCAATTGCACTTTTGTTGTCACATTTGACTTCAATTGTTTTAGTCAGAACGCCATAATCTTCAAGCTGTTGCTTAATCCATAGGACTTGAGCAACACAGCTTCCAGCAGCAATGTACTCAGCTTCAGTGGTTGACAAGGCTACTGACGCCTGCTTCTTACTGAACCAGGACACAAGACAGCTCCTAAGGAAGTGGCATCCTCTTAAGGTGCTTTTTCGTTCAAGCTTGTCTCGTTTGTAGTCAGCATCAGTGTATCCAATGAGTATGAAATCATGAGTATTGGGATACCATAAACCTGCATTCACTGAGCTTTGCAAATATCTAAGGATTCTTTTTACAGCTATGTAACGAGATTCCTTAGGGTTAGATTGATATCTAGCACAATAACATACTGAGAACTGAATGTCCGGTCTACTAGCAGTTAAGTATAGTAGAGATCCGATCATACCTCGGTACAATTTGTTGTCTACTGACTTACCATTCTCGTCAGCACAGAGGACAGTGTCAGTGCTTATAGGGGTAGATATTGGCTTGCAATTATCAAGTTCATACTTCTTCAATATCTCTTTGGCATATTTAGCTTGACTAATGAAGATGTCATTTTTCCCTTGTTTGATTTGAAGTCCAAGGAAGAAGTTGAGTTCTCCCATCACTGACATTTCAAACTCAGTTTGCATTTGCTTACTAAATTCCTTGCATATTGACTCGTTAGTGGCACCAAAAATAATGTCATCCACATATATCTGAGCTAGTAGCGTATCTTTACCCTTCCTCTTAATGAATAAGGTTGTATCAGCTTTACCTCTGACATAATTTCTAGTCAGCAGGAAACTGGTCAGCCTCTCATACCAAACACGCGGTGCTTGCTTGAGGCCATACAGAGCCTTTTTGAGTTTATAAACGTGGTTTGGGAACTTGGGGTCCTCAAAACCTGGAGGTTGATTAACATAAACTTCCTCATTTATAACTCCATTAAGAAATGCACTCTTAACATCCATTTGAAATAATTTAAATTTCATATAAGATTCATATGCACATAAAACTTTATAGCCTTGCCACTGAGGCGAAGGTCTCACCGTAGTCAATACCTTCTTGCTGACTGTAACCCTGAGCTACAAGTCTTGCTTTGTTTCTGACCATTTTCCCTTGTTCATCCAGCTTGTTGCGGAAGATCCATCTTGTTCCTATGGTCTTCTGACTTCTTGGATGTGGCACTAAGTCCCATACTTCATTTCTTCTGAATTGATCAAGTTCTTCTTACATTGCACTCATCCAGAACTCATCATGCCCAGCTTCAGTGAAGTTCTTTGGTTCCTGAACTAAGACGAATGCTACGTTGCTGAGGTATCTCCTGACTTGATTTCTTGTCATCAGGGTATTCTCAGTGGCATCAAGAATGGCACTCTCTAAGTGTCCTCTTGGTATTCTGATCTCCTTTGGTAGATTGATGTCTTATGCTGGATGTGTTTCAATAATCTCTGCAGGTGTAGATTGGTCAGTGAAAACAATTTGAGGTTCACTTTTACCTTTGGTCAGCCCTTGAGGTAGTTGATGGCGTCGTAGCGCCTAGGGTAGAGCTTTTCTAATGACGATTAAATGTGTATTGCGGTGAATGTGCTATGTCTAGGGATGTGCTCTTTATAAAATGCTCTTAACTCTACTTAGATGCTACGGCTACTTAGGGGCAAGTGTACCCCGTCGTATCAAGTAATAATCCGATTAAGATCGGGTATCGAATCCACGAGATTTATAATTACAAGTATTAGACTACTCGGTTTCGTATGTTATTTAAGCGATGATTACTTTGGGTTGAAGTAAGACACAACTACACTCTATACTACAAACTATTGGCGACGCTATTTATGTAGCTAAACTCTATGAAGTGAGGTGAAAATGATAAGTTATAATTACGATAAATAACGACTCTAAATGTATACGTGTAGTAGTTTACTCTTACAAAGACGACTAAGTGTAGTAGAACCGACCCGTGAAGTACTTAGACTACGTGCTTCCTAGTCAAGGAGTGTCTAATGCGGGGGAGTTAGAAATTAGGGCCCGTAAGTTTTGTGGCTTGTCAATTCCTACGGTTTCCGGTTTGTCACTTCCGGTAAGGCAACACCTATGTAATCTCCCTAAAGATAGCCCGGATGGCGGCGGTAATCGTATTCTCCTACACAATAATCACTTATCAATATCAAAACAAGCAATAAACATTGACACGTAAAGGGAAATAGAGATTATAAACCATAAATTATAAATATGGAAAGTGTTTAGATGAAATACAACCAAGCCTAGTACATAGGAAGAGTACAAGCTAATTAGCAAGTAAAAAGGGAGAATCTGCCCTTGGAACTAGTTAACCGGACTCAAAGCCGTCTCCTAGGTCGTGGAGGTGGAACTCTCGAGCTTGGTGATGAATGATGGAGCGGAACTTCGATGGAATGCCGGAACAACCGAACAAGCTCTCGAGGGGGGAGAGTTTTGCTACAAAAACCGAATCTAAATTACAAGGAAAATGAAAATAGTATAGTTTGCTCTCTAGTGTGTAATTGGTGTCTTTTTTAAGTACATGAGCTTCCTATTTATAGACATCAAGCAAGGGCAAAATTGTAACTTCTCAAGGCACAAGTATGGAACAATATTATTTGGTGCAGAATTTGCAGGACACGCCCTGCGTATGGTGGGAGACGTCCTGCGTGTTTGCCCATTCCATCAGAAATCTCTTGTAGGTGGACCAATTTCAGATCTTGTTGACTCGAACACGCCCCGCGTATTGTACAATACGTCCTGCGTGTTTGAGCTCCTGCTTTTGAGTTGATTAAATCACACCTTTTACGCCCTGCGTATCCTAGAAGGCGTCCCGCGTGTCTGAGCCCCTGGATTTTGGACGTTGAAGAACTGCCATACACGCCCCGCGTGTTAGGTGATACGCCCCGCGTATCAAGAGTTGACTCCAAGAGACCATGCAGTCTAACTTTCAGGATTAGGCCAATCATTTCTGACATGTGTCATACGCCCCGCGTGATATACCATATGCCCCGCGTCTGCTGAGTCAGTTCCACATAGTGTCTTCGGATAGAATCATTTCTGACACCATGTTTCACGCCCTGCGTAAAGGAGAGTACGCCCTACGTGTTGGGTAGATTTTCTGCTCCTTTATTGTACCTGAAATACAAATCTTGCGAGCCGAGTTAGCTTGATGTTTTTATTACCCGAACTAAGCAAAAACATGGAAAATTAACTGAAAGTTCAAAATGTATTTTTATTTCTTTATTTTATCAAAACGCTTTATTTTTATAATTAAACTTATTTATTTCATCCAAAATTATCCCGTAAATCACGCTAAAAGATAGGGGTAAAATGCCCCTATCAAACCTCCTCGGACTTTAAAGTTTTACTTGTCCTCAAATAAAAGAAATCGAAAGACAAGGGATTGAGATTATTAAGAAACAAACCGTCGGTTGGTTTTACCAAGTGCGTGATTTCAAAGTTAAAGTTTTATGCAAAGTTTTCGGTAAGTACCTACGCAAACAAACGAGTGACCAAAACTTGTTTGAAACCTCCATGATCAAAGTTAATAGGCAATATTAACGAGGTTTGATTGTTTTTCGAGAACTCAATTGTACCTCACCAAGGGATTTCGCTCTTACGCTCAATTTTAGGTGGGTCGGTGTTTAGCACTCTCCTTTGCACTTACTCGAGATCATGTTGAATCTGCATTTTTATCCGGGTTTTTCCTCCTAAAATATGGTTAGGCAACATTAAAAATGAACCCGGAGGGGGGTTGTAATGTGGGTGGCTTTTTAGTGGTTAGTTTGAAGATACTCAAGTTCAAAAATACCGTTTTGTGATTGCACCATGTTTTTGTTTCGGCCTAAGCGAATTTTACAAAATATGCTTCAAATACTGCTCGAGTGGAGCTTTGAGAATGCCTTTTTATTTTTATTGTATCCTTTGTTTTGATAAAGGCACAAAAACGATATTTTTTTTTGAAGGCTTATGGTGCTCGTTTGTTAAGGCCGAACTTACTTTGGGTAATTCGGGTGCAAATTGATTTTGTCGGTATTTGAACGACAGGAAAAAGGGTTAAATGTTAAAAAGGGTATTTAACAAAAAAGTTGGTCAATAGGCTCGAAGGGGTTTCCTAGTGTTTAGTGAAAACGAGAAAAACAAATTAAGAAAAATTAGCCTAAGTGGGTTCGGTTTATCATCTATTACCGTTTTACCATAAGTAAGTGTACTTAACCCGGTATTGGATGCAAATTCTATGAGTCGAGCGAAGTCAAAGCTCTCGGAAAATTGTGAAAGAATTAGAGTTCTCGTACGAACTCTTTTAGGCTCAAAATACCTCACAAAGATTCGGGTTTAAATTGTGTACTATCAAGTCATCGCTAAATTCTCAACTATCCCGTTTTTATTGCCGTTTTTTAAAATTCATTATGGAGGTGACATTTGGGTTAAGACTCAATGCCTTAGTTTAGTACTAACCTAATCTTTACACAAATTCTTTAATTTCAAAACCAAGACTAAAATTCCTTAATTAGGTCATCCCCTTGTGTCGACGTCTTTTGTTTTTGACGACAAATAACGGAACTTTGGATGATTTCCGAAGGATGGATAGTGTGTCGGGATAAATTGGAAGAGTCAAATAAATTTGTTTAATTATTTTGTTGTTATTAAATTTTTATTTTTGTTTTTGGTAGTGCAAAACAAACGTTAAGTGCGGGGTTGCACGTCCCTCCACGTTATTTAAAATGACGCCTATTCCAAGGGCATCGCAAAAAGAAGTCAAAACAAAAACTAAAATAAAAGAAAAGCAGCAAAAGAGGAAAACAAGACCCTTAGTGGTCAGGGGTTTACGCGAGGCGTACCCAAGGGGGCGCCGCGCGTAAACAATACGTTGTGGTGCTATTTTTGAGCAGAGGCTAAAATACGCGGGGCGCAAAAAAGGGAACGCCCCGCGTGTTTGAGCTTTTGGAATTTTGGAGGTGTAAAAGTGATATGTACGCAGGGCGTACCATGAGGTACGTCGTGCGTATCGCTATTCTTAAACAACAAAAGCAAATAAATGAAGGCACAAAACACAAACAGAAACGAAATATATATATAAAAACGCAGTACACAAAAAAGAAAAAAGAAAAACAACATACGAAATAAGAAAAACACAACTAAAAGGAAATGAAACAAAGAAAACATGAAAACAAAAACTAGGGTTGTGGTGGAGGCGGATTGCCATGGATGTTGAAGTGGGCGAAGAAGGTGTTGGTGAAAGCGTCAAAGTTGGCCCGATCTTCTCGCCGTTGAGCCTCAAACGCATCAAACCGTGTGATGAATGTGGATTGGTCCATAAGGCGTTGAGCCTCAAGGGTGTCAAAGCGAGTGGTGATGGTGGCGTTGAGGTCATCGAAGCGAGAATCGAAATGGGCCCGATCTTGATGTTGTTGGGCCTCCACCGCTCCCAACCGGGAGTATATGTCATTGAAGTCATGGTTGGGTGGTGGGCTGAAGTTAAGCCCCATGTCCGTATCCGAACCGCTGTCCTCTTGATGTTGGTCCCCCGCTGCTCGTGCGGCCGCCCCCGAACTTTCCTCCGGACCTGAAGCAGGCTGCCCAAAGGATTTGAAAGCGTTTTTATGCAGCGCCCGTGGTTCGAGGCTCGAGAGGCACTCCAAGGCGTTTGCGCCAAGGGCGGAGGTGGCGAAGATAGTGATGAGGTGGCCCAACCCGAGTTGAGCCCGCTTCCATTGTGGCATGTCATGAAGGTGGACGGCCACGAGATAGGACCAATCGAAAGCAGGCTTATTTACGGCACAATAGATGGCCAACAGTTCGTGTATGTTCACCTTGGTAGCCTCCGACTTCCCCATAAAATAGAAGTGATGAATCGATGGAGGACTCGGAGTACGAGATTGTTGATGCATGAAGGTCGAAGGTTGGAGACATCAAATTTATCGAGTCCGGTGATGGAGAGCCAAAAGGCTTTGGCGGAGACCTCCGGGGGCCATTGGGATATGCCCTCTTCAGTTTGTTTGGTAAAATGGTTACGGAGCCATTGGGTGTCAATGGAGAAGGGTTGATTGTGGAGGCGAAAGCTGAAGAAGGCGGCCCCCGGGACATTGTTGGAGGCCAAAGTCGTGAAAAACTCCAAGACCAAGGACGGATACACGTGATGGCGGGCCCGGAAATGGTCCTCCAACCCGAGAGTGCGGAGAAGCTCCTAAAAAGCATCACGGATGTTGTAATGCTCAAGAGTGTGCAACGTGATGTACAGGAGGACCATAGGCTGATTGGCGGAGAGGGTCTGGTAGGCTTCAGCTTCGGCTTTGGTGAGGAGGTGAAAGGGTGCCCGATATTGGGTTGTGAGTGGTGGTGGAGTAGGTGAACGGGCTGAACGGGTGCGAGAGGAGGTGCGAGCCCGTCGCGCTTGGAATGCTTGATCCATAGCGGTGTTGGCGGCGGTTCGCTTGCTCCGGGTCATGGTAGTAGGGGGAAAGGAAGGAGTAAAAGGTGGTAAGAAATGTGGGAAGAAGTAATGAGTTGTGAGGAAGAATAAGGAGAAAAGGAGGGGTTTATATAGGAAAGATGGGGGAATTTCGAATTTGATTCGGATTCCCAGGTGGGACACGCGGGGCGTGAAGGGGTCACGTCCCGCGTGTCTCACCTCCTGGTTTTATTTCGAGAAATAATGGTCGGACACGCGGGGCGTGCCTTGGGGACGCCCTGCGTGTCCAATCTCCTGGGTCAATTTATTCTAGGAGGATTTGGAGACGCGGGGCGTACCTAGGGATACGTCCCGCATAGACGACCATTTTTTCTGGATTTTTGAAGAATCTTTTTAGCTTTTTATGGGTTTTAATGGGATATTTAATGTTTATATTATTTTAATGAATAATTAAGAAGGTAGTTATTATGAATTTATTGTGAATTTGAAATGGTTGATGTGATTGGAGAGGAAGGGGGTGGAGTGGGGAAGATTTTTTTTTTTTTGGGGGAAGAGGAGAGATTGATGGGAAGTGGGGAAAGAGAAAAGTTGCCATGGGGAGTCTGCATTTCGCAGCTCCCCTAGGATATGCGGGGCGTGCCCTAGGGGACGTCCCGCGTGTCCTTCCACGTGGCATTAATTATTAATTTTGTTTAAAATTTGGGGGGAACGCGATAGGCGGGGCGTGATGAATTTTACGCCCTGCGTCTTCTGCCCCTATTGTGATGACAAAGAGCAGACCCCGACATACGCGGGATGTACTGGTGCATACGTCCTACATGTGTTTTATTTATTTTGGATTAAAAGGAGTTTGTTTTTCTTTTGATTTCTTTTATGAATTTTTATGTTTTTATTTTATGAAATTTTTTTTATGAATTTATAAAAATGGAGGTAAAAGAAAATAAACGGAAATAAAATAAAGTGAAAACGAAGATAGAAATAATAAAAAGTAACGAAAAGAAATACATATGGACAAATGGCTTGAGGAATTCAAACCGATGCTACGTTTATAGTCGGAGTAGCTCGACTTTCTCTTGCGGTAGCTTAAGGGAGGCTGTCCAAGTTAGAGCTCGACAGGTCCGAGCTTCTACCATTTAGGATTGTAACGGCGTGTGCGGACTCCCTATTCTTGCCCCGCGGGTTTTGCTCAGTATTTGCCGGGAGGGTGCCCGACTGCCTTTCCTGTTGTTGGCGGTTCAAATGAGCCACCTGTCTACTAAGATCGCTGCAAAACACTTCACTATCGGTCAAACGAGTTAAAATATCCTTTAACAAGGAAGTTACGGATTGACCATTATCGGGGGGTGATGGTGTATTCCGATTACCGGGCATCGCGTGCGATTGCCCTAACCCGTTCTCCCGATACTCTTGATCAAAGCCGGATGGGGGCCTCAACATGTTATTGTTATTGCCATAAGATAAGTTCGGGTGTTGGTACCGGGGCCTCCATCCGCTATTATTATTATTATTATTGTGGTGAGAATAGGAGTTTGGATGGGAGTTATACCTCTGATTACCTCCTATATAACTTGCGTCTTCGATATCGCCGGCGAAAGGGCTACCGGTTTGGCAATTGAACGTATCATGGTCTCCCCCACAATGAGTGCACATTATGACCTGTACACTTTTATTAAGGCTCAGCTGGGCGATCAACGAGTCAAGTTTATTATTCATTTCTGCCATAGAAGTTTTTGGAGCCTCCTTGTCTATGGCGAACGTTTGGTGGCGTGACGGTCCGGCAAGCCGATCTTCTTGCCATTGTACACTTTTTCTCGCGAGCTCATGAATGAGCTCGTAGGCCTCACTTGCTGACTTTCGAAATAGATCTCCCCCTGCAGCAGAATCAACAGTTGCTCGGTTAGTAGGGGTTAAACCGTGGTAAAAAGTGCTTACCAAGTCGTGTTTCGGGATGTCATGGTGAGGGCAATATCGTAGCAACTTTCGAAACCTAGCCCAAGCTGCGTGAAGGGCCTCGCATTCCAATTGCCTAAAGGAAGTGATATCCGTCCGTAACTTGACTGTTTTTTATGGCGGGAAATAGTAGGAAAGGAACTCCTTCTCGAGCTCCTCCCATGACGTGATCGACCCCGCTTCCAACGAATGAAGCCACTCCAACGCCTGTCCTGTCAATGAAAAAGGAAACAATTTCAGTCTTACGGCCTCAACGGGAACACCATTTTGCCGAGAAGTATCGGCACACATAAGGAATTTATCTAAATGTCTGTTGGGGTTCTCATGGAGTTTCCCCCCGAATTGACCACATTGTGTATCAACTGTATCATTCTGGTCTTAATCTCATATGTGTTGGCCGGGATTGTAGGGGCGACAATGCCATTACGGTTTTGGGGGCGATGTGGAGCAAGGATCTCCATCATCGAGCGTGTATCATTGCCCCCACGAACGTTGTTCACTTGCGGCCTTTGGTTTCCGTTAGAGTGGGAAGGCCTTCCTCTCTCCCTTTTTTGGGTGGGGATCCATTCCTTTTATAGGCAAGGGATCCCCCGGAACTTTGGGCGACGCCCGAGTAAAATTGGGCGTCGCCCAAAGGGGGTTGGGCGATTTCCCCAAGCAAGTTGGGCGATCGCCCAACCTGTTGGGCGGCCGCCCAACTTATGTTGGGCGATCGCCCAACTTTTGTTGGGCGGTCGCCCAACATGCGTTGGGCGATCGCCCAATGCGTTGGGCGTTCGCCAACCATATGTTGGGCGTTCGCCCACCATATGTTGGGCGTTCGCCCAACAACCGTCGGGCGTGCGCCCAACTAGCACCAGGGCCCAACGGGCGGCGCCAGGCCTCGCCCGACGCGCTCTGACGCTCGTCAGACCGTCGTCGGGCGATGCCGTCCGTGCGTCAGGCCGCGCTCGACGCTCGACGGGAGACACCTGCTCCTTGACGGGCGCCATCCGACGCTCAACGCGTCGGACCAACGCCGATCGTTGTTCATTGGCCGATGTCCGGCCTCCGGAGTCCCCCCTGCTTACTACAATGTTAGCAAACGGGCCCGTCCTCACTCCGGGGATGCCGAACTTGCTAGTGGGGCTTTCAAGCGTCGACTCTCCGAGTTTCTCCATTTTATTATTATTATCTGTTTTAAAATTTTCCAATCCTTGGGATCAACCGACTTAGCCGTTCCTTGTGGGTTTTCGTCACAGGTCCTCCGACTCGGTGTCTACAGTTGCCCCTACTTTCCTATTTTGACAGTGATGTGTGCGTTTTGAAAACGTTTTCTGCTAACGCAACACATGCAATGTAAAACATATGAAAGTAAAAGACACGTGGAGAAGGAGAGGGATAATACCTGTTTCGGTGCTGTGTGCTCCCGCTTTTCCTTCAAGCTCTGCTTTGGGTTATACCGCGCCGCCTCTGAATCGGCTGCTGGCGAATGTCCTCCTCTTCGACTCTGGCCTACGTTGGCTGACTGCGATGAGAACGGCTCTAAAGCGATTTGGTCTACGACTGTGGGGATGATGGCTTAATAGCTACCCTAGTCTATGATCTTAGGTGAAAACGGCTCAAAAGCTACCCTAGTCTGCGACTACGAGGATGATGGCTCAATAGCTACCCTAGTCTACAATCTTAGGTCAAAACGGCTCAAAAGCTACTCTAGTCTGCGACTGCGGGGATGATGGCTCAATAGCTACCCTAGTCTACGATCTTAGGTAAGAACGGCTCAAAAGCTACCCTAGCCTGCGACTGCGAGGATGATGGCTCAATAGCTACCCTAGTCTACAATCTTAGGTCAAAACGGCTCAAAAGCTACCCTAGTCTGCGACTGCGGGGATGATGGCTCAATAGCTACCCTAGTCTACGATCTTAGGTAAGAACGGCTCAAAAGCTACCCTAGCCTGCGACTATGGGTAAAATGGCTAAAAAGCAATTACGGTCTACAACCGTAAGTGAAATGGCTAAAAAGCAATTACGGTCTACAACCGTGGGTGAAATGGCTAAAAAGCAATCACTGTCTACAACCGTGGGTGAAATGGCTAAAAAGCAATTACGGTCTACAACCGTGGGTGAAATGGCTAAAAAGCAATCACGGTCTACAACCGTGGGTGAAATGGCTAAAAAGCAATCACGGTCTACAACCGTGGGTGAAATGGCTAAAAAGCAATCACGGTCTATAACCGTGGGTGAAATGGCTAAAAAGCAATCACGGTCTACAACCGTGGGTGAAATGGCTAAAAAGCTAGGGTTCTTTCTAACGATTCTGAAATCTTATAAAACTCCGTCGTCCGCACTTTCTCACTGGAGCTGGTGTTTGGGGGTTATGAAGCGATGCATATAGATGGGTGGACGTAGCCTAACCTATGGATGCATGTAAACACTTATATGTGCGTATGCATGTGACCGTGCATGTGTTTGAATACGCATACGGGCGACCTATGTGTTTTCCTTTACATGGATGTATGGACATGTGGGTATGCAAACTATGTATGTGTGGATGAGATGGTCGAATGGATTCCCTTTTTCATAGACTGGGGGAGTCCGGTAGCTTTAGGTCAAGAAATGATGCTTCAGGCCATCCTCTAGGTGTGCGAGGATGAGGGCGAGGATAAGTTTGAAAGTAAGGGTTGTAAGGATGAGGATTCGGTCTTGATGAGCTCGTGTCAAAGGGGCTCTCGCTTTTAACCCGAGTTTGATGTATTCATTTTTTCCCTAATTTTTGCCTGAGCCGCCCTTTTCGGGTTTTCAACTCAACGGGATCTCTCCGATATTCTCTATCTCTCCTTTTGCACGAACTGCCCCTAGGGGTTTTCAATTCATCTTTTCTATATCTCACTGATTTTCTCTATCTCTCCTTTTGCTCGGATCGCCTCTTTTGAGGTTTTCAATCCAACCTTTTTGTTCAATTTTTCTTCTCTTTTTCTTTCTTTCTTGATTGTGAAGGATACCAGATAGCATAAGGGGTTTATATCCACGGGCCGTTTCTATGCTAATCATTTAACGAGGAGTTCATGCCCGATGCCTTCGTTAATGGAGAAGCTTCCGGAGTGAGATGGACGTTGATCTGATTGTAGGACCGTGCCCCCGATTAAAGTTACCGTCTTGGTGTAGGTTAGAAGTTGATGTGGGCGTATGCCCCTGCCAACTCGGGGTGAGATTTCATGTGCGCCAAACTAGGGATACCGCCTGTTGGGAGTAGCTATGGAGGAGAGACGCTTTGGTCGAAGTTTGACTCTTGAGAGGACCACATAGGAGCGGAGGAACCAGACTTCATGGAGCATGAGAGAAAGGAATAGTCTTCTTCTTTTTTCAGTTTTTTTTTTTTTAGATATTGGATCGGTTTATGGGTGTTGAGGTGGGGTGTCTATTGATGCGGGTGTTTTCATTGCAAATGCAAGCGTCTAGCTTAAATAAAGCATTCGACAGACATATATTGAATTGTTTACGCTCAGTTCATCAACCACCGTCACCAAAGCATGCCCTTTTGGGTTTTCGCACTTCAGTTATTTTAACTCTCTCCTTTTACCCCGGAATTTTCAAACAAGCGCCCCGTGGGGTTTTCACTTGTTGGGGTGTTCCTTATTGTTGCATAGGCCGCCCTTTGCGGATTTTCAACCTATCGGGATTTTCTTTCTTTCTTTTTTTTTTTAATTTTCATGAGAAAGATTCCTCGGTTCCCTCGAGATTGATTAAGGTTCTGAACTTTGTCGCCGCCTTCGGCTTCGCTTGACTACCCATTTGATCTTTCTTCATTATAGTGAGCTCATATCGTACATTTGATTACATATTAGTTGGACAATGTCAACCGCTCTTGCCACCTTGACGCCTCTTGGCTGATCACGCCAACTTTTGATTTATTTTCTTTTACTTCCGATTGACTTAACTTTGCCCCTGAGCCTTTTTAGCATCATCTTCTTTCCATTTTTTTCCTTTTTAACTTCGAGTCATCATAGACCTAAACCCTTTCGTTGATCCTAGAACATGGTCCTTTGTCGTTGATAGGTTAGTTTCCCCCGTCTTGTCCTGAATGGTGCGCTCATGTACTTGTGTCCCATTTGGGGGAAATTTTTGTCGGTGCTTCCGTGCTAGCATGGTTCTAGGAGCTCGTTTCTTGCCCCTTCTTTTCCTTTCTTTTTCCCTCCTTTCGGGACTTTGTTGATGGTCGCTCAATCTTCTTTTTTGCATCAGCCAGTGAGAACTCTTCGTTTGATGGGTCTACGCTCGACTCATCATCGTAGAGTCCGGGAATCACTTCTCATGATTTATTTTGTTTTTTTTTTCTTTTCCTTTTTTTTTACTCTCTTAATTTTCTCTCTTCAGTGGTTAAGTGCTGAGCGATAAGCTTGTTCTAGAGTTTATGTCTGTACCATGATAGAGACAGGAATATCTCAATTGAGTGGATAACAAATGTAAGTACGTATGTTTGGGATAAAGTTTGCGGAAACGAAACTTCATTGAATTCAAAAGGAGGTTAATAACATCTCGTGGAATAGAAGAAAAAATAAAAGATGAGGATAAAGACTATAAGTGCAATCCTCTCTCTCATGCTACTTCAGGAAGCTTCAGGTTCTTCCACTTCATAAGTGTCCTCGATCTCGAGAACTTCTTCTTTGGCTCATCCCGATCCGTTGTAGTCTCTTCACCGTTTCAAGGAACAAGTTGAAGGCTTCATCTGCTGAGAAGGATCTGGATCACTTATCTTTCCAGCTTCGATGAGATCCTGAATTTCATGCTTCAACCTCATGCACGTACTTGTTTCGTGACCATATCTTTGGTGGAAGTGGCAGTAGCCCCTACGTTTGGCTAACTCAGTGGTTTGACCTCCTGTGGCTGGAAGAGGATGAAGTATGTCATGCATTCATAGACCCTCCAACACTTCAAATAAGGGTTGAGTGAAAGTGGAGAACTCCCTTGCCTCCCTTCTATATTGAGCGGGTGATGGAGGGCGAACAATCCTGGCAATCTCCTGTCCCCGATGGTGTGGATCTTGTTGTGTCCGTGGAATATGGTGTGAGGCTACCCTTAGCGTAGTGAATGTTTGCGGGGTAGATTGCGATGCGAACTAGAACATAGGTTTCTCCACAGCAACTTTCGGGATTTCCGTAACTAGTGACTCGCTCAGGGCCTCTCGGACCAACCTTTTCAACTCTATCTTGAATTTATCCGAAGCAAGGATATCGGGAAGAACTCGCTCGATTTCTGCTCTGAGATTGAAATCTCCTACCACCCCCTGGGAATTTTCAACCCCCTCATGCTTAGTATTCTTCGGATCATTAAGAGCACGTTTGAACTCATCAGAAAAGATGTATTTGGCTAAAGCCCCTTGCACACGGCTCTCAAGATTGTGGTTTGAATTGCTGGACTGGGCCATGAGTTGGGTTTCTAACAAGGAAAGAGAAAGGATCGGTGAGTGGAGCTTTTTAGGCATTATGAATTTTGATGATGCAATGTATGTGCGATGCGAATGCTAACGCTATCTACTTGTGCCTCCTATAGGTGGATGTATGATTTATGCATGATTCGTGATCTGCGCTTTATTTATTACAACATAAACCCGATTTGACTGGAGCTAAACCCCCTTCTTTTTTCTTTTTCCCTTTTTTTTACCAGAATCGTCAGTAGCACTTCGGTCGTCTATGCTAACTTACCTGTTTGGAAGTGCGAATGCCTGAAACCATTCCAACTGTTATGCATACATTAGTATGAACCCTACGAGTTTACCTCGTAATGTTTCACAAGCTGTATAATGTTAAATGACGCTCGACACGACTAAGACTTGTGAGATTGAGACGACCCTCCCGATGAGTAAAATTCCCTAGGACGCTAGGTAGGTGAGAGTGTACCCCGATGATATCCGTGACGTGTAGATACCTTCGAGGGGTAGCGACATGAGTGGGGGGAATGACATACTTGGTACATCGACATGACTCACGATCCAAAATCAACAACATAAGTGACTATGCATGAGGTGTATATGAGGGATTGCCATCCTTGGTAGTAATGACGTACTTCGAAGATGCACGGTGTTACATGGACTGATGTGACGCTCACAGTACATCCGAGACTCAAACAGACCGCGATGGAGATATGCGGGGCACTTGTCCATAGTTTACTTGGTATCGATACTGATAGCAGGGAACTGTCTTTTTGGGAAACACCAGTTTCTTGAAACAGGCCGATATAGAGGGTGTGTCCTAAACTGGAAGCAAGCAGGACGAGACCACCACACATGGGGTGCGGGTCAATGGTTAGTTTAAACCCAAGACACGAATACGTAGACGTACCAATGGAACCTTGGCGTGTTATGCAGAAAGTGGTGATGCACGGGATGTACCTCAAACATGTTAAGGCATAAGGAAGACGTGAGTGACACCCGTGATGTGCGCCAATTGTCAGCTTCTCTCGGAAAGCAACAATTACCATGATGGGTATTATCTGACGAGATAACGAACATGGAATTCCCGACACTTGAGGTACGAACAGGATGCATATGTCAACGTACGAGGTAGGTGCCAATTATTAACTCCTACTTGGCTCACTAGTATCTTGATAGAGTGGTTCGAAGCATGGTGCATTTAGGAAATACGATGACGTACCTGGTATGCCTTAGAGGTAGCCAAAAGGCATAATGGGAGTCATCATCGACGTGCCCCCGCGATTGACCTATACACAACTCACGAACGATGTGATGGTTTGATTTCGGGATTTCGACCATCGCAGGGGAAATCCGACGTGCTGGGTACGAGACACGGATAGGATACACATACGGCACGCGTATTATCTGACCAACGTTCGACATAGCTGAAGCCTAGAGAAGACTCAAGAGGTACCTCCTAACCACATTGGAGGTGTCAGCTAGACACGATAACGACACGCAGGATGTAGTCTAAGGATTAACTCAAGTTAGAGGCACAAATACTTCGATGAATTTGAGGGGTATCCCAATCCGATCGAGGTACCAATGAGATGAAAATGACGACTTACCTGGTACACTTCAAAGGTCAATTTGTTTCGTAACGCAAACCAAACAATGATATGTTTTATGAGAATCCCTAAAAATCTTACGGGGATATTTATGACGTATTTGGGGCCATCACGGATGTTTGAGATACCAACGATGACACACAGGGTAGACATCAATAGTTCGACTGGAACCTATCACTATGAACAATTTGAGGAGCAACGAAGGCGTAAACCAAGACCTTCGAGGTAAGTGCCAAAGGTTGGACTTTGACATGGTACGAACAACTCGATACTATTGATACGAGCGAGGCCCAAATAGCGACATATAAGGTACATGTCTCAGACTCGTAACTAAGGAAAATCGAGATTTGGGGCGCGTGGACAATGGTAGCAATTATGTAGGGGGAGCGTGTCAAGGATAAACGAACCGCTGTTTGAGGTGCGCTCGAGTTATGAGTGACGACTTATAGGGCATACGTCAAAAGTTTGACCAGAGCCTCGCAATATGAACAACTCAGTATGTCAATGTGTGAGCGGGATGCTCGAGACAGTCCATAGGGTACGTGCCTAATTGTATGACTTGGACTCGGTGACACGAATCACTCTATATAACAGGTTCGTGCCAAAAGTTCAACTTGAACTTGGCGACACAAATGACTCGACGTTGGAGATGTAAGCGAGATGCACGTGATGACATATATGATACCTGCCCCAGATTTGACTTGAACTCGATGACATGAGTGACTCGACATTTGACATGCGAACAGGACGCACCAAACCGCGTATGGGGGTGTGTGCCATAAGCTTAACCCCGACTGGATGGTATAAACGTCTCAACTTTTGATACGTAAGCAAGGTGCGAGGGATGACATACGGAACGCGCGTCCAAGGTCGATCCAAAATTGGATAGCCTAATGACATATTCGTGGACTGCAAATATTACCGATGACAAGGCGGTATGTGGGGCACGTTTTAACAAGGCCCATCGTGTGACCAAAGCGCAAGTGGTGACATACAGGATATGCACCGAAAGCGGATACGTGTTCGAAGCCCTAGTGTCACATGTTTAGGGAATACTAACGTGTTACGATATATGGTGACACACCTGGTACATCTCATATCGATTCGGCTGTTTTGAAGATGCGATGGGGCGTCTCAAGAAGACCAAGGATGCGCGGGTTACCTTAGTACAATGACATGTCGACATACAAGGTACGGCCAAGAGTACCAATAGGGCATGAGGATGACTTACTAGCCAAGAGGTTAGTGCAATGACGCATAGATTCATTAAAGGTGACAAGGCGACATTTAAGGCGCTAGTTAAAGCACGGATGTGACGTCATGACTTCGTGTGAAGCGTGCGTCAGAGGGTCAATGTGAACCTGGGGTCCGGACAATGGGATGATGTAAATATGAGGGGACACCATGACGACCCACATAATGACCTAAAGGTACAAATGGGAAGCGTGGACCACACACCGGTCAAGGGTTCGTTTCGAAGCTCAGGGTATTGCCCATAATTCTGAAATACGGAGGTGCTACGTATGGATTACCTCCTCAGATGCAAATGACGACAGGTAAACGAGATTCGTATGAAACAGTTCACTCGACCCTAAGGTTCCGATCTTACCACCACGTAACTTTGGAGTATAGGTGCACGGCGCACCGACACACGCGGCATGTCTTAGCGTGCGAAGGTCATGACGGCAACCTACGAGGTGAGGGGCATGGATAATACAACAACGTAATTTGGAATCACCTGGGCATTGTGTATAACATGGCGACATCCGTGGGTATGTCTCGAGATACGAAAGGGCGGTGACGACGACCCGTGAGATTATGGTTCTATTTGAGATCAATGTACCCATCATAATCTTCAGATGTGTTGGCTAAGGCGTAGCGACATACATGGTACGTCTTGAGGCGTAAGTAGGACGTGTATGGGACATGTGACGAATGGCGGATTCGAGTCTTGGGGGAACTGATGCCACGACAATTTTTTATTTGGACTACCGATATGTTGTCGGTGGCGTGATGACACACAGAGTATGTCGCGAATTGACAATGCGGAAAGTGGACGGAATCTGCCCCATGATGCGAATTTTATGACAAACAAGGTATGACCCCCAAGCAATTTGGATTCGGCAAGGATACATATCTAACGAACAGTATTCCTAACCAGGATAGAGGGAGACGGAGTACGTCGTGGCACATGGGACATGTCTCCGGATGATTTAAACACAGTGGCAAAGACGCATGTGATATGTCACGATGCACAGGGCGTACCCCCTAATGGTATAAACGGGACGATAAAGATGCGTGTGGTGTATCCCACACAAAGTGTAACATGATGAAGACGTAGGGAATACCTCAGGGTCTAAAGGTGCTTCTCTGGACTAATATATGAGACACATCATGACATGCGGGGTTAGGCCTTTTGACAGTCACACGAGACATGGCAAAGACACGCGAGATACCTTGTGATATACGGGGTATGTCTTCTGTTAGACCCCTAGCAAGGTGAGAATTCAGGCCATGACATACAGGGTATGGCTCTGGACCGGTGTATCTGATATGGAAGGCGCATGTGTGACCTATCGTGATGTACGACCTTGACCGTACCCAGATGTACGCGATACATGGCGATGTACCGAGTGCACCTCCCGGTTAGTGTATAGCTGATGTGATGGAGATGCACAGGACATTTCCACGATATGGAAGGTGGGACGAGGCGAGGACGTATGGGATACGTCATTACCCAAATGGTATGCCTCCCGTCTAACGTATATAACACGGTGAAAAAGCACATGGTACGCTATGACATGCGGGACACGAAGCTCATGCCCCTCGTTGGGCGTAGGCAAAGATGTACAGGATACGTTATGACACACATAGTACGCCTTCTGACCGATGTGTAATGAAACGGTAGAGACACAAGGAGGGGGTCACCATATACAAGACATGACGGGAAAAGACATATGGGATACGTCATGACATAATAGGTACGCCTCCTGATCGGTGTCCGAATGATTAATGGAGGATCCATGGGGTGCGTTACGTCCTACGAGATACAACCAAGTAAAGATGCAAGGAATACGTCACCATATGACCGGTGGGACTCCCGACGGGTGGACGCGTGATGACATGACATAACAAGGATATAGGGGATACGTCACGAGAGAACAATACTCCTTTTGACAGGGTAAGGACACATTAGAGGTGCCGTGACATACGGGGTATGTCAAAACGAAGGCGTATGGGATACGCCATGACATAAGGGTTGTATCTTCTAACTAGTGCCTACGATACTAGAAAAAAGCGTACGAGGTACGCTATCATACGCACAGTATGCTAAGGCGAAGACGCATAAGATACGTCACGACATAATGGACATGCCTCCCAGCTAGCATACAAACGACACAGTGAAGACACACAAGACATGCCAAGGATGCATAGGATGCATCCCAACACATAGGTACGACCGGGCAAAGACGTATAGGATACATCACGACATAACTGGTATGCCTCCTGAATGACACGCGACGCTGGGGTCGACTCTTTCTCACATTCCTAATAAACACGTCCTAAATCTACGAAATCTAGACTGGCTGCACGCAATTTGGTTAGCATGCAACGCTCTATATGGTATGACTGTAATGATTCGTTAAGCATAGAATGCATTATAACTTAAATTTGACTCGACTGACGTACAACAAGATATAAATCTATACAAACAAACTAGTTAGCGAAAATCGTACATAATGCGTAAGTAGATCGCAATAAGAGAAAGAAAACGTTAGATAACAATCACAATCATCACATCATCTCTCTTCCATCCTTATTCCTCCACACACTCGTTGGTCCAAGTCTCTTTCCTAGGATTTTGGTATGGGGCTCACATGTCGGTCCATGGGACATATGATGCCGTCGATTATTGCGGAAAATAAAGCATTCATCATGCAATACAGTTCGTTTTGACGCATCGGCGTTCAGTGACTAAGATATTGACCAAGTGAGATTGTTCTTTTAGAATAATTCGTCTTTCGTCATATCGCGAGACGGATTAGTTCGGGTTTTGACTCCCTTTGAACGCATCTCGGTTTTTAGACGTAGTACGCGCTATTCTTTAAGTTCAATCGTTCGTTATCGGCAATGATTCGTCCCATTTTATTTGCGTGGGTTCGTATCTCGATTTTTGGATTACGACGGGATCTCTTGGATCTATCGAGAGACGTAACCACGTGTTCGTTTAGTGATGGTATCACTTTTGGATTTTATTTTAAGGAACGGAATCACCGCGTAATGTGTTTGTTTCTAGCGTCAAAGTTCGTGGGCTCGTTTTTGGCTACGCGAAAAGACGGTGAGTCTTATTCGAGCACACGACGCTTCGTCGGCTAGGAACAAATCCTTTATCTAATCTAATCTACGAAATATATCGTCTCGGTGTGGTTATAGGAAATCAGCGTTTCGTTTAATCGCGTGTTTATTCGAAGCAGGACTATCACCGTTTCTTCTCGTTTAAGACATGAATCAAGCAAACATGCTAATCGGGCCATATTTCTTGTAGTTTTGGTAACGACCGAGATAATCGGGTCATTATCCAAACCCACAGTCCATATGGCTTGATTACGCGGTTTATTTGATTTTGACTCGACGAGTTCGCGCGGTGCATACTCTAGTTCGAGACACGTATTAATCGATATTGGTTTCTTTCCTTTAACTACTCTCGGGGTTAATATATCGTGGATGTAGAATGATTTTGGTCGTTTTATTTCTTTACTTTTCTTAGTCACTTTCGCGGACACGCCCATTTCTCTTAAGAACAACGCAAGGCGTAACGTGAGAGTTTGTCTTTTATTCGGAAGGGACGGGCCACGTTTATGAAACTCTCTACGTTACGACAAGGTCGTTCGAAACAGAAATGTTCTTCATTTTCGTTTCGTCGTAATCTCGTTTTATCCTATTATATTAAAGAATGTGAATAACGGCTTCCGTTAATATAGTCTTTCGAATCGAGGCATAACTATCCTTAAAACCAAACTGACTCGTACTAATACGTGCTTACGTCACAACGTGTTTCCTGAACATGTGCCTTCTTCGGGACACGGAAAAGGGACCAGACGGGTCGCACAAGTTCATTCATACGAGGTGACTAAGTCGTCTTTAGTTCGAATTGTTTCGATGTTTAAGGGTAGTTTGTACGTCGGTTTAAGAGTATATATTAACGCATCGTTTCATTTTCTTTAAGTATTTTGGGATTAGACCGTATCACGCCGATTTGAAAACACAAACTGATTCATTTATCACATCAAAAATAGTAACGGGTAATCCTATGGCAACTTTTAAGGCTACTACATGCTGACACGCTGACCGCGGGACCTCACAGGAACGCACGGATTCGCCCACGATCCAAAGGATGGGGACCCTCCGACGCCTTACTGTAAGGGGGAATTTACGCTAGCCCCCAACGAGCGACGAATGGACCCTCGCCGGTGGTTTCGCGCAAATTACCCAAAAGGGTTTGTAACCATGAATATAATGCATACGAAAAGAAATAATACGATCCGTCCCCTTTAAGGGCTTAGTGCACGCCTTCCGGAATCAAATTTCTCGCTTCCCCAGCAGAGTCGCCACTTGTTTTGCGAGGTGCCGCGGCCTAATCTCCCGGAAGACCCGGGGGGTGGACACCTCATGCCGACAGGTACTGTGATTGGCGCCGAAAGCAACCAATCTAGGAATCAAGCTAACTCGGCAGGGCCGGAGCTCGGAGTATGGAAGAGTTGCCACCCATGAATGGGAAAATGAACACTGATCCCTTGCGGGAGACCGGTGTGGGTTTGGGAAACTTAGGTACGAGCCGAGAAGGCTAGCTCCTTTCCGGAGAAAGGCTACTAGGCACCCCGACATCGCCCGGTTATGAACCACCGGCCTCCTACTTAGCGTGTTAGGCGATAACGGACTAATCGTATATTTCTTTAAGTTTAAAATTCATTTGAAACCCTTTTCTTTCTCGTTTTGAAAAACGTTTTGAGCATGTCATTGAATAGCCATTTTGATAAAGAATCACCCATTTTGCATAAATTGTAAAAGAGAGAGGAGGGGAAGGAAGAATAGATTATTTATTTTGTTTAGTGTGATTTATGCCTTTAAACTATACATTAACTCTAAACTAATCTCACTCCCAAAAACAAGTTTATTTACATGGTTCGTACCTTAACCGTCGTTGGAACGATTTAGATACGTTTCAAAAGTCCCGTGCACTTACATGGCATCGACTCGAATCGCCGTTGGAACGACTCGAACGTTTAAAAACGTGGGATAAAGAAATTTCATCTAAAAACGTGGTTAGGCATACAAGTCAATTTATTTGGTACAAAACGTTTGAGAAAACGATTCAAAAGCTCAATTATTTACAATGAAAACGATTTTAATTACAAGGCTCGCTTAATCCGTCGTTGGAACAGATTAAGGTTTTAAAACGTGACATTTTAGGAAAAGGTGTAAAATGATATAAATCCTTTTATTTACATTAAGAACCTCTAAAAAACCTCAGTTTAAATGAACAAATTAAATTCTCTTTTTGTGGTTTATTCCCCTTTTTCACTCAATTGATTTCCATAATCTCAACAATTAGCAATCTAATCTCCAATTCACCCAACTAAGTACATTTGAAAGAATATATATATAAGTATGAAAATAGAGTAAATATACATATATATATATAAGTATATACAAAAAGGATAACGATACTCATTAAAATAAGATAAAGGAAATAATACATATTAATAGGTAACAATAATAGTGAAAATGCTATTATATATAATATACTTTTATTCACATTAAAAAAACATGTAAAAGCAATGAACAAAGTTTATAAATAAGAAAATAACATTTATTCCCAAAATAATTTCTTTTAATAATAACTAATATAGCCCAAATACCCCAAAGATTATATATACATGTACAAATACTTTTATGAAAACCAAAACCATAAAAATTATAATCAAATATACAAAATAAGTAAGTACATAGATAATTATTAAGTAAATGCCTCAAAAATAATTTTAATTAACATATTATATAATTATACATATATATATAAGAGATTGAAATACCAAAAAGTTGGAAAAATGGGTTTAAATGGATGATTTTCGGATTCCAGCAGATTACCGACGGAAATTCCGTCGCCAATCTTCTGTTAAGACAGAAAAAGCAGAATATCAACAGCAGTCCTTATACTTTCCAGATTCGTTCAAAAGCTTTAAATTAAGTCTAATTCGATCGTTTTGGATCCCTGAACTACCCGAAACGGATCATAGTCTATCACGGAGTTTCCTAAAACGACATTTTTTATTTTAAAACGTTATTCGGAAATACCTTTTTTAAAAACTTATAATTACAACGTTTTTAATACCCGAACTACCTTTTAATCGGATCACGGTTCGTATTGGGATATTAAAACGAGGTTTTTATTTCAAAGCAAAACAAATTTTTATTTAACACGGGATAAAAATAAATGCGGGAAATAAATAAAGCGTGATAAATAAATAACTAAATAAATAAATAAACAAAAGACATAACTTAAAGAAAATAAATAAATGACTAAAAGAAATAAATAAAAGAACGAAATAAAACGAGTCTAGTCCTCGGATAATACCTCAAAGTCGGTATCTGACAGTCGAAGTCGGTTGATTCCACGAGTTGTGATTTTCCCGTTTTTTGTGTTTTTTTAGTAAAAATTTAACTTTTGAAAATTTGGATTTTTTTGGGAAAAAATATTTTTCTCCGAAAAATTGACTCTCTCTCTCTAAAAAATGTTTCGAGTGAGAAAGCTCCAAAAATTTCACTTCCCCTCTCTTTAAAAAATATTTTTAGAGTGAGAAGCTCCTCCTTCTCTCTAAAAAAATATTTTAGAGTGGGAAGGCCTTCCTCTCTCCCTTTTTTGGGTGGGGATCCATTCCTTTTATAGGCAAGGGATCCCCCGGAACTTTGGGCGACGCCCGAGCAAAATTGGGCGTCGCCCAAAGGGGGTTGGGCGATTGCCCCAAGCAAGTTGGGCGATCGCCCAACCTGTTGGGCGGCCGCCCAACTTATGTTGGGCGATCGCCCAAATTTTGTTGGGCGGTCGCCCAACATGCGTTGGGCGATCGCCCAACATTGGGCGTTCGCCCAACGACCGTCGGGCGTGCGCCCAACGAGCACCAGGGCCCAACGGGCGGCGCCAGGCCTCGCCCGATGCGCTCTGACGCTCGTTAGACCGTCGTCGGGCGATGCCGTCCGTGCGTCAGGCCGCGCTCGACGGGAGACACCTGCTCCTTGACGGGCGCCATCCGACGCTCGTCGCGTCGGACCAACGCCGATCGTTGTTCATTGGCCGATGTCCGGCCTCCGGGGTCCCCCCCTGCTTACTACAATGTTAGCAAACGGGTCCGTCCTCACTCCGGGGATGCCGAACTTGCTAGCGGGGCTTTCAAGCGTCGACTCTCCGAGTTTCTCCATTTTATTATTATTATCTTTTTTAAAATTTTCCAATCCTTGGGATCAACCGACTTAGCCGTTCCTCGTGGGTTTTCGTCACAGGTCCTCCGACTCGGTGTCTACAGTGGTTAAGTCTTGAGCTTCCTCAACAGCAGTTTTCTTTGCTTGCCAGCTTTTAGGAAGACTCCTAAGAATCTTCTTGACTTGCTCTTCCTCAGTGAAGATCTTGCCAAGTCTCTTGAGCTCGTTGATTATGTTTGTGATTCTTGAGTTCATGTCAGAGATTCCTTCATCATCATTCATTTCAAACTGCTCGTATAACCTCATGTTCTGATCCACTTTGGACTCCTTCACCTTGTTGGTTCCTTCGTAGGTGACCTCCAGCTTCTTCCAGATCTCCTGTGCTGACTCATAACCTGAAATCTTGTTGTATTCTGCAGCATATAACGCACAGTGAAGCATGTTTATAGCCGAAGCATGATTTTGTAGCTTCTTGAGATCATCTTCTATCCATCTAGTCTCAGCTTTAACAACCGTTTGGCCCTCAATAGTTTCAACAGGAACAAATTGGCCTTGGACTATAGATAGCCATGCACTCATATTTGTTGCCTGAATGAAATTTTTCATTCTATTCTTCCAAAAGGTATAGTTAGACCCGAAGGATAGAGGAGGCCGAGTTATGGACAGTCCCTCAGGTAGAATCTGAGTTGTCTGGTTTCCTGGGAGGAACTGAGTGCTGTTCTCAGCCATTGTGGGCATCAGCTCAAGGTAGTTGTACCTTGCTCAGTGAGCTTTTAAGCTCTGATACCACTTGTTGGTCCCTTATAATGTGACAAGTTAGTTCCAAGGGGTGGGATAGGAACTATTGAAAATTTTGTCCGTTAAGGCTGACTTCTTTTCTTATGAAAAGGTTTACACAGCGTTACTAAGTAGTTGTAAGACACATGCTTAGTCAACTTATGACTAAGTCTGTTTCTTTTCTTGAGTTAGGAGATAGCACTTAGAGTCTATTCCTGAGCTCAGCTTCTTAGTATACTTAACTCAGCGTGAGTTCGTTACTTAGTTAGTTTTATAGCAAGCAATATATATTAAGGAGTTTAACGGTTAGAAAGATATTACTCAGCAGACTTATCCTGGTTCGGCCTCTCCGCCTACGTCTAGTCCCCGGAATGCGTTCCGAGCTTTTTGAATTCTCTACTGAGCTCTTTAAAGGTAGAGCACGAAACCTTTTACAATAGAAGCTGAGTATACAAGAGTACCTTCCTCTATACCTCTAATCACTCCTATATCTACCGTTGAGTACTATAACTGAGTACTCAGCCTCTCCTTTCTACTCTTCTAGAAATGATAAAGTGTTTGTCCTAAACAACAATTGCTAAGACACTTTAGATGAATTGAAATCACTCTAGACTTTTACACAATGATTGGAAATTGGTGTAAGATATTTGCTTTGCTTTTCTCACAGAACTTCAAGTATGAATTTGGTCAGCGTTTCGACTAATTGAAGATTTGCATCGATTGAAGCAAATAAATGGCCTTTATATAATGACACTTCAAGCACCGGTTATTTCGAATTTCAAAATAACCGTTGGAGGCAAACGGCTCCCTATCGTTGTCACTCTAGACGTGCTCAGTTTTGTTGGCCAATGGGATTCTTGCATCTTCTGGATTCGTTAGTGCTCGGCAGTTTTTTATCCGTTAAACAAAATATTTTGACATCTACGGTAAAGTCTACGAGATAGCTTCCTGTGCCTTTTGAACTTTACCCAAAGTAGAAATACTTTGTCTGGAAATTGGTTCTTGTCTGCCGCTGACTTGTACTTCTTGTCGTTCCACTCAGGAGCTTCATCGTGAAGCAATTGAGAGAAGGCTTCTCGATCCTTCTTCAAGTTGAGCTTGAGCCTTGTTCAAAACGACCGCGTTTTGAAATCTTGGGCCGAATGGTCTTGATATGTTGACTTGGGCTTCATTTCTACTTATGGGCCTTTAAGCTATTTATCTTAATTGCTTATAAACAATAAACTCAACATTGAACAAACACATTAGTATGAATAAATCAAAGCATTTAAATTTAATGTGTTAGAATATATTTATCATTACTTAAATAATTTTGTCAAATCAAAATCATGTGGAAAGGTGTTTCAACACCGTTTACAGACACCTTGATCCATATTATTAGAACACATCATCCACGATTTTTGGATATTAAGTTTTTGTCCAGAGGCAGAGCAAAAGCAATTGAGGATATCCATAATCACCTCAATGTGCTCCTCACTTCCCTCGACAAACATCATCACATCATCCGCAAAAACTAAATACGTCACCGGGGGGCAAAACTTGTTAATGGAAACAGGATGAAAACTCCCAGTTACCACAGCCTCCTGTATAAGGTGAGTCAACCTCTCCATAGCAATAACAAACAAGAAAGGGCTCATAGGGTCACCCTGACGAATACCCTGGGCAGGAGTAAATTCCTCAAACATGTCCCCATTTATCATAACTTGAAACACTAGAGAAGTAATACAAACCTCAATTAACCTCCTCCAATTCTCCGGGATCCCAGCTCTCTTCAGACTCTCAAGGAGAAAACTCCAGTTAAGCCGATCATAGGCTTTCTCCATATCAAGTTTTAAAGCCATAATGTCGCGCTTACCTTTTTTAACTTTCATCGAATGAACCATTTCCTGTGCAATAACGACATTATCCATCAACTGTCTACTAAGCACAAAACTACCTTGATTCTGGCTGATAATAGCAGGGAGAATACAACAAAGTCTATTAGCCACAATTTTGGTAACAACCTTATAGAGAACATTGCACAGACTAATCATCCTCATTTGTAAGAAAGAAGAAGCCTTATCCACCTTAGGAATCAGAACCAATAGAGTTTTATTAACCATCCTAAAATCCTCAGAACCTCTAAAAAACCCCTCAACAAAACTGCAGATTACATCCTTAACCGTTCCCTAATGTTTATGATAAAAACCAGCCGGGAGCCCATCAATACCCGGAGCTTTGGTAGCCCCGATACTAAAGATAGCCTGGCTAATCTCTTTATAATCAATTGGGTGAAAGGCTTCAAGAATCTTCTCTTCACTAACCGTAGGAAAAGTAGCCGCTAGTCTGAGCTCTATCCAAATCCACTTGATCCTCCTGAAATAACTCTTTATAGGTATTTAAATTAAAGGCTCACAAAATCTAAAGTAAATTAATTAATATTGGATATTGAAAGCAATCCATTCTGCTAAACGAAAAAATTAATATTGGATATTAATTTACATGACTTAATTTAATACATTGTATTATACATGTAAATTAAAGTTTAGATCATATTACTATTTTGTTAATTAAGATTAAAAGATAATTGGATAAATTACATATGTGGTGTGCGGCTTTTATCTATTTTCAATTTTGGTGTACAACCAAAAAATTGTCACATTAAACTGTACAACCTTCAGGTGACCTCCCACTAAAGTGTACAACCGGCTTTTGTAACCGGTCAACGCAAGTTAAAATTGCCACATCAGCATTTTTTATTGTAGCATTAAAAAAAAGTGGGACTCGCTCTTTATGGAATTACTAAAATAGCCTTATCCTTATAGAATTATTAAAATGCCCTCATATTCTTCCTTCAACTCCTCACTCTACCGTTTCTCTCTTATTCCTTTCTCTACCATTTGCAGTCATGGAAGACAACACATTCCACATATACTCAGTCACCATTTCTCTCTCACTCCTCTCTCTACCATTTCTCTCTCACTCCTCTCTTTACCATCTTATTAATATATCAAATAAACAACCACTCATTTCATCCACGAATAAAAGCATATGAACCAGAAACATAATTTGTAACGATTAAACAAATTATGTTTCTGGTTCTTATAATTTTATTCGTGGATGAAATGAGTGGTTGTTTGTTTGATATATTAATTAGATGGTAGAGAGAGGAGTGAGAGAGAAATGGTGACTAGGCATATGTGGAATTTCTTGTCTCCCATGACTGCAAATGGTAGAGAGAGGAGTGAGAGAGAAATGATAGAGCAAGAGGAGTTGAAGAAAGAATATGAGTTCATTTTAGTAATTCTATAAGGATAAGGCTATTTTAGTAATTCCATAAAGAGTGGGTCCCACTTTTTAAATGCTACAATGAAAAATACTGATGTGGCAACTTTGACTTGCGTTGAGTGGTCGCAAAAATCGATTGTACACTTTAGTGGGAGGTCACTTGAATGTTGTACAGTTTAGTGTGATAATTTTTAGGTGTACACCAAAGTGTGAAAATAGGTAAAGGTTGTACACCACTGTTTCGTGCCTTTTTGGTATGGATTGGATCAAATTGCGCGCGTGCTATTAGCTTTGTCGAAAAACTACAAAAGAGCTAAGTACTAAGATTTAACTTCTAATCAAACGAAAGTGTAAAAGCTTAAAGAACATAAAGTGCTTAAAGTTTGTAGTGGAAACTAGAAGACTGATTATGACTACATTAAAATGTTGCAAAAGAGAGAATTCAAATAGAGAAACATTGCTTGGATTGTATTGAAATGTGTATATTGATAAAACTGAAAGACTAGAGCTAGAGTTTACAAGTTGAAAGTAAGATTCGAATGAACAAACTAAGGTTGTAAAATAGCTAGAATCTGTGATATGAGAATTGTTTGAATTCCATTAGGATTTGGTTTGATTTGATTTCATTGTTGTTGAATTGGTTTTTTGTTGGATCCTTCTCCCTCCTTTTTCTCTTCCTTAAATATTGCGGCTTCGTAGTTTTAGTAACCGTTGTGCCCACGTCCCTGCTCCACTAACCCACGTCCTTCTAGCTGGCTCCTTTCGTGCAACGAGCTCTGCTCCATTATGGATTGCCCCACGTTCCTGAACTACCCACGTTCTCTCCCCATGCTTTTCTAACCTTAGATCGTGGAGCGAACTGTTATCCCGAAAACACTACTTCCTTCGTCGTTTTTGGTCAGCCTTCTCTGTTTCTTGCGGGTGGTGCTCATTGAGAAGTGTTCTCTGGCTCTTTATATATCTGGTGCTTTCTCTATGTTGATCCTTCTCAATTAGTCCCAACGTAATTGTAGGGGAAACAACCATGTGTGTAATTTACCCAAAGATAATTACATTATCTTTATTAATTATTTAAATTAATAAATTAATTAAAAGGATTATTAGAGGCATTCAAAAAAAAGATTAGTAAAGGATAATTTAGGATAAATGGATAAGATTTTTAGGGAAAAAACTACCCACTTTCTCCTATCCTATAGAAGAATGTATTCTATTGTTTTAACTTCATCTTTTTCCAGAAAATGGTTTCGCAAAAAGAGTTTTGCAAAGTCTACGAATAAAATATAGGTTGAAAATAACGATTTTACTTCGCAAAAAAACGATTATGCGAAGTTTGTGAAGAGAAAATCATCATTTTTAGCGTGATTTTTTCTATTTGCATAATCGCTTTCTGCGAAGCAAAATCGTCATTCTGAGTTAATTTTCTCTTCTCAGACTTCGCATAATCGTTTTCTGCAAATTAAAATCATCCTTTGTTGTTAAATTTCTCTTCGCAAGCTTGCTAACACGGCTTAATTTTTGTGAAGGTGGTTAAATAAAAAACATCAAATTCAAGTATCTCTTTAGCTTGAATACTAAAGCATCAATCACAGTAGGTGGTGTTCTGAGATGTAAGGGAAATGGTGTTCTGGGATGTAGGGAAAGAAAAGAAAAATCACCATTATCATCCCAAAAGGTTATCTATTCTGCTGATTTTTCTTGCTTCTGTAAAGTCTCGAAGCACCTCGATTTTTCTTGCTTCTAGTTCCTTCTGCTTCTGAGATTTAGGGTTTATGGCTTGAATTATTGTTGCAGTTAATGTTATGATTTTAATAATAGAGTTGTTGTTGCAATCTTGTTGTAAATTTTGATAATGTTATGGTTTTAATGTTAGAATTATTGTTGCAATCTTGTTGTTATGATTTGGATGTTATATACCATTTTCCATTTTTTGCAATTTGCGAGGACTCTAAAGATAATATTGTTTAAGAACATACTTTTACTTCACATATTGTGAAATCTGTAAAGTAAAAGTCATTCTACGAATTAGTATTACATTCGCAGGCTTCGCATATTGCGAAATATGCGAAGTAAATTTCATGTTCTTAAGTAGTCTTACATTCGTAGACTTCGCAAATTGCGAAATATGCGAAGTAAATTTCATGGCTTAAGTAACATTATCTTCATAGACTCTGCAAATTGTGCAAAATATGAAGTCAAATGGAAGGGAGAAAGAAAAGAGTAAGAAATTTCCAAATGTTATATATATATGAAGGGTATTTTGGAAAAGTTATAAAAAAAATAGACCAGATAGGTAATGAGTTGGATAATTGGTCTAAATATGTAAATGAGTCTCCCATTTGATCCAGTTTTATAATTTTTTTTTAAAAATTATAATTATCAAAAATTAAAAAAATGTAAAGCTTAAGGATGCTTTAAAAAAATTTATTAGAATAAAACTTTGCCTTTTCTTTCTAAATTCACATGCTCTTAGATTTACAACTACCAAAATATATATAAGAAAAGCTTTCTGAATTAAAAAAGACAATAATATACACACAAAAAAAAACAACAATATTTTTATTTGAGTATATAATTTCACATGAAAGAAATCATTCAAATGAAATTTTCCTACAAATAAATTTTGGAATCTCAATTGCAAAAAAAAAAAATTAATAAGAGGAGCATGCATGAAAATCTTGATGTATTTTTAATTTAGTTTACCGCCCCTTAATTACCATTTACCGCCTTCTAAATGACCATTTCGCCCTTCCCCCTTATATTTCAAAAACAAAATTCAAACTCCACAAATTAATTTCCCTCCTCATTTCACACCCGAACAACAATCATGACTCGACGTTTAGGCAAAGGAAATTGCGTAATACTTCCCCGGTAAATAGCAACACCCTTAATTTAGAGGTTATAATGGTGGATCCACCTTTCAAACATATTATAACACTCTAAAGGCTTGTGCTGAGTTGGAGAATGACCTGCGCTCCCTGCATTTTATAATTAATTTTTATTATAAGCTACGAACCATTTATTAAACAACAAAATTAATAATATTACCTTCAATGTAGCAAATGTAATTCTAAATCCATAGTATTCGTCCCTAAATGTATACATATAACATATATATATATATATATATATATATATATATATATATATATATATATATATATAAACATATATTAATTAAATAAAATTGTATGAAATATTATCTAATTTTCTTTTTTTTTTCAAAAAATACTAACCCAACTGTTGAATCTAGGGTTAGATAGATGAGAGAATTATAGAGATAGAGAGGAAATAATAATGGCACAATATTGATCTGAATCACTTGAGTGATTATGGCTCTGAGGCCCTATATTTATAGTGAGACAATTGGAGTTTGTGTAGGAATACAATACAAAAGTATAAGAGTATTGAAACTCTACCTAGCTAGTGATATAGACAAATTGAGACTCTAACTAGATAGGAATCTATTTACACAGGATAAAAACATTATCTCTAACATTATCTCTAACAGCCCCCCTCAAGCCGATGGCGGACACGAACAAAGAGGCGGGAGCGAAGCATCGTAAAGCGTGCAGGAGCTAGCGGCTTGGTAAGAATATCTGCAACCTGATCATCGATTGGAATAAATCTGACGCTGAGGAATCCATTTTGAACTTGTTCACGAACAAAATGATAATCTAGCTCAATGTGCTTCGTTCGGGCATGAAAAACTGGATTTGAAGTGAGATATATTGCTCCAACATTGTCACACCACAACTGAACCGGAGTGGGTAAGGGAAAGCCCAAATCTGAGAGAAGTGATTTGAACCATAGAAGTTCTGATGTGGCATTCGCCACTGCCTTGTATTCACTTTCAGTGGACGATCTGGCTATTGTTGGTTGCTTGCGAGTCTGCCAAGATACAATACTGGATCCAAGGTAGACACAGAAAGCACTCGTGGATCTTCTATCATCAGGACACCCTCCCCAGTCACTATCAGAGTAGCAGTGAATGTGATCTAGGGGTTTGATAGACATGACTATCCCAAAATCTGATGTGCCTTGAATGTAGCGTAGAACTCTCTTGACTCCTTTCCAGTGCTCATCAGTCGGGCAGTGCAAAAATTGACATAGTTTGTTAACCGCAAATGCAATGTCAGGACGGGTGAATGTTAAGTATTGAAGTGCTCCTACAATGCTTCGGTATTCATCTCCAGATGGTAGACTTGTGCCGAGCTCTTTTGAAAGCGTTGGTGTGGTGGCCATGGGAGTCAGTGTGGGTTTTGCATCAATCATCTTTACTCTGTCCAGAACGTCAGCCACATACTTGGCCTGACAAAGATGAATGCCCTCCTTCTCATATCTGATCTCAATTCCCAGAAAGTATTCTGCTTTGCCAAGGTTACGAATGGGAAACTCCTTTTCAATGGCTGAGATTGTGCTAGTGATGTGGTCTGGGTGATTTCCTGTGATGAGGATGTCATCAACATAGCACAAAATGTAAGTCTTTTCTGTGTCAGTGCGTCTGATGAACAAGGAGTTGTCAGCTTGGGACATCTTGTACCCAAGTGAGAGAAGAAATGTGCGAAGCCGTGTGAACCATTCTCTCGGTGCTTGCTTTAACCCATAAAGACTCTTTTTGAGGAGGCAAACATGATCCGGTCGATCACTGTCCCGAAATCCCTATGGTTGTTCCATGTAGATTGTCTCAGATAGATTTCCATGAAGAAATTCATTGGAGACATCCAGTTGATTGATGAACCAGTTATTTGCTGCTGCAATTGCAAAAACAGATCGAATGGTTGTAGCTTTGATTACTGGACTGAAGGTCTCTTTGTAGTCAATTCCAGCTTTCTGAGTGAATCCCCGTGCTACCAGACGAGCTTTGTATCTATCAATGGTTCCATCTGACTTCTTCTTTGTTCGAAATAACCACCTAGAAGTGATGACATGTTAATCATGTGGTCTTGGTACAAGTTGCCAGGTACCATTGTCAAGAAGAGCTTGAATCTCGTCAGACATTGTCGTGCGCCATTCAGGTTGTTTGTTTGCTTTGCTGAAACATGTGGGATCCACCATGCCATTTGGATGAGTAGCAAGAAGTCCCTCAAAACATCCCCTCGATTGAAGAGACGATTGTCGGAGTTGCATGTAATGTTGACGTGGGCCAATCAATGATGTATTGCGAGGTCTTGGTCTTGCTGGAGGATCTGGAGCAGGCGGTGCAGTTGTATGAGGAGGAGATTGTGCAATGACATTCTCTTCATGTGGTACTGCATTTGATATCTCTGGTGTATTGATGTCCTCAGGTTCATCCGGTGTAATGATATCATTCTATGGAACTGGTGTTGATGCAACCAGTGACAAACATTGACTTGGAGCAAGTGGAGCCGTGATTGTTGCTTCAGAGTCAGGGGGTGTGGTTGGGGTATCAGGAGGAGGACCAGGGGTAGGTGTGGTTGGTTGGGAACATGAAACAAACTGTGAGGGAGTTGAAGTAGGATTGGGATTAGAGAAATTACCTGGATACGGGCCGAGTAGAGATGGTAGTTGGCAAGATGTGCTTACCCCCAAGTTGCTGGATGAAGGTGCTGATGTAGTCACTGTCGATGCAGGAAATACTTCTTCATTGTGCTGCACAAACTTGCATATGTATACGCGTCCAGAGGCATACTCAAGACAGATATCTCCAGAATGATTTTCTGATGGTCCAAGGTAAACACATAGCTTCGACCGGAAATCAAATTTGTGCTGGTTGTATGGTCTAAGAAGAGGATAGATGCCACTACCAAAGATGCGTAATGCCTTATAGGCAGGTTGTTTCTTGTAAAACAAGAAATATGGAGATTTGTTGTTTAGAATTTTGGTGGGTAGGTAGTTGATTAGCCTGATGCTGTGAATCATGGCATAGTTCCAGAATTTCAGGGGCAGAGATGCATTGGCTAGTAGGGTAAGGCAAGTGTCAACTACATGTCTAATCTTTCTTTCGGCTATACCGTTCTGTGCATGAGTGTGGGGGCAAGCAATTTTGTGGATAATGCCATGACGTTTGAAAAAAGGTTGTAGTTTTTGAAATTCCCCCCCCAAGATCTGAATAAATGTTCTTAACCCTTGCACTGTACTGATTAGAGATCATGGCATGGAAATCACAAAAGGTTGAAAACACATCACTTTTGTTCTTTAAACAAAAAACCCATCCAAATCGACTGAATTCATCAATGATTATTAAAAAATAACGATGACCAAGACAAGAGATAACTGGGGCTGGTCCCCATACATCCATATGTAAGTTCTCAAAAATAAATGTGCTAGAGCGACTAATAGATGGTAAAGAACCTCTAGCTAGTTTGCCTAATGGACAAAAAGAACAATTACTGACTGACTTTGAAAAAGGTAAATTGTTTCCTTTGAGAACTGTGCTGACTGTCTGATCTTGACAATGTCCAAGCCGTGCATGCCACCTTTCAAAAGACACCTTCTCTCCCACTAGCGCCTCCTTCAGGGTGGGTGTAAGCACATAAAGTCCATCTTTACTCGGGCCTCGTAACAGGATTTCCCCAGTTGTTTGGTCCTTCACAAGAAAATGGTTAGGCCAAAATTCAAAGAAACATGAATTGTCACGGGTAAATTTTTGAACAGATAGTAAAGATTTAGTGAGCTTAGGAACAAGTAGAGCATCATTGATTTTCAGATTATTGATTACTGAATTTCCAAAATGAGAAATTTACAAACCTTGACCATTACCAAATTGGACCGTGTCGTATCCAGGATATGGCTGCATTTGTTGAAGTTGATTTGGGTGTGCTGTCATATGATTCGTTGCTCCAGTGTCAGGATACCACGGCTGATTAGGACCCATGAACGGGTTTGGTGGTTGTTGCCATACCATGTGTGCTTGTGGTCCTGAGTTGTAGTTGGAATGTGAGTTATTCTTTGGTTTCTTGCACTTGTCAGCCCAGTGACTTGGATCTCCACAGTTATAGCACTTTCCACTTCTCCTCTTTTTTGAATTCTGCTTCTTTGATTGTGTTGTTTCCATGGTGGAAACGTTGGCTTCTCGATGCGTAGAAACATTGTCCGGTTGAAGCAGAGTTGTCTTTCTGGTTGATTGGATCATGCCTTCAACTGTCTTCAAGCTGTGCAAAATATCTTGATAGTTGATGTTTGGACCTCTCTGAGTTACAAGATTCTGCACAGTTGAACGGTACTCTTCTCCCAAGCCTTTGTAAAGAACTGATGGTAGTAAGTGTCTGGGATACGGGTTCCTTGAAGCGGCCAGATCATCAAGAATGGACTTCACTTTTTGCATGTATGCACTTACAGACATACCCCCTTGTTCAAGTTCATGTAGTTCCACACCTAACTGAAACTGTTTAGTTCCTGTAATGAGCCCGTAGGCATCTTCCAAAGCTAGCCAAATGTCATGAGAGTATTTGAGGTAAGCAATATCACTAAATACCTCTTCAGTGATGGAATTTAGGATCAAAGTCCTAACAGTATTTTCTAAATCATCCCATTGGGAAAAAGATGGATTTATGATTAAATCCACAGCAGATATCATGTAACCCGTTCTAGAAATAAATTGAGGTGGTGGAGGTGTTGAACTGACAATATGCGAAAAAAGGTGATAGGCTTTGAGGGTGGATTCCATGGACATCCTCCAAGCTTTGTAATTGTGTGGGGTTAATTTTATGTTAACTGTGATATTTGTTGGAGGTTGTCTTGATTGGATAATTGTGGTAGTAACGGGTTCTGTGAAAACAGGATTGGTTAAGATTGGAGGATTGGAGGATGGAATAAAATTAGGTTGAATATTGGTTGAATGAGCATTGACAGTGTTATGAAAAGAATTGGAGAAAAAAGATGGAGAGGGATCACGAGTTACTTGGGTATTGTAAATAAACGGTGAAGTTACAGATTCAGAAATAACCTGATGTTTATTGCTATTTTCTGCTGCTTGATAGGCGGCTAGGGCGGCAAGAACTGACGGAGAGAACAGGGTTTGAGTGGCCATGTTGTCTGATAGTTGATGCGGAACCGAAGCTTGCTGATTGTGCAAAGGGGGTACGGCGGATCGGTACGCCGCAAGAGCCGATAAAACCACGGCATCGGCGGCTGAACATGTCGGGGTCGGGAGATGCACCGGCGGCGCAACATATTGTTGCGGTTGCTGATCCGCCGCAGACTGAAGTGGCGCCGGCTGCGTGGCTAAGGCGGACGGCCCTGCCGTCGGTTGGATTGCGGACCGTGCGCGTGCTTCCGCCGCCTGGTACGCTTCTAACGCCGCGCGGACAGCAAAGGGGAGGGAGTCGGCTGTCGACGGCGGCGGAGAAGGAGCAACTGCGGCTGTTGGTGCGGCGGTGGTGGCTAGGAAAACCGATTCACCCGTAACAAACGGAGAGGTGAACTGCCATCCCGAGGAAGCAAAGGAGCCGCCATAGGTTTCGTCCATAGCTTGATCGGCGGAAGAGGGAGGTGCGACAGCGGTGGTGGCAGCGGCGGCTGCAAATTGCGAGTAGGTCGTGGATTGTGGTTTGTCAGAGGGTTCGGAGGATGCGGAAGTTGAAACTACTGATACCATGTTGAATCTAGGGTTAGATAGATAAGAGAATTATAGAGATAGAGAGGAAATAATAATGGCACAATATTGATCTGAATCACTTGAGTGATTATGGCTCTGAGGCCCTGTATTTATAGTGAGACAATTGGAGTTTGTGTAGGAATACAATACAAAAGTATAAGAGTATTGAAACTCTACCTAGCTAGTGATATAGACAAATTGAGACTCTAACTAGATAGGAATCTATTTACACATGATAAAAACATTATCTCTAACATTATCTCTAACACCAACAACTTGACCATGAACAAACCAAGGTCGCCAAGCATAATCTTGAATTATACCAAGAGACTCTATCCAACTAATTGTTGATATGTATGGTACTACTAAATCATGATCCGCACTGAAACATCACAAAATTGAATTTGAATTGTATAAAAGAAAACAAATATACATAATCTTTATAAAAGAAATAGATGTACATACGTGTCTATGCTTTAGAGGTTCGAATCATTTAGAATATGAATTAATATCGGACATACCAATAGTCATGAAGTCTCTTCTTTAACGGAAATGGAATGTTTCTAAATTTTCTCAACTTTTGGGTAAGAAATCTCCGAAAGTTACGATCATCATTATCAGGTTTTGGAGATAATGCTACGCATTTTGGTTCCAATACCATTTCAGTATTTATATCCTCAATCAACTGCACAATCAAAACACTCTTCAATTTTTCTACAAACATGATCAATTTCGTCAAGATACTCTTCACATTTTGCATCAGTAACATCAGAGTAGCTCCCGTTGCAACTGCTTTCTACAGACTGCACATTTCATTATAAAACAAAATTATAAGTTAGCTCATTTCGATAATTAATGTCTAAAATTCAAATATTACTATTTTGATTGAAAAATAGAAAAAATTGTAACGACCCGGCCTGGAGTGGGTGGCGTCGGGAGCGGTCCTAAGGGATGACGATGGGTGGCAGGAATGAACTGAATCCCATATTGGAAACAGAGGGAGTGATTGGGGCTTATCAGTAAGATGAGGATCCAATACATGCAGATGCGTTTTAAAGCCGTGAAGTGTTACGAACCCCCCCCCCCCCCCCCGGCCACCAGCTCCGCCTTTGAGTACCGTTAGTTATATCTTGTGTAACCCCCTCTAATTTTGGTATATATTTAACCTATGTAGTATTATTTCAATAGTTTAAAGTGATCTAGTTGGTTAAGAGTTTTGTTTTAAGGTGAGATGTCATGAATTCAAACCACATCAAGTTCATTTCTTCGTTTTATTTGAACTTTATTTTTCAATTGGACTCTTTATTGCTTTATTTGAACTTATTTTTATTATATCTATTTTTTTAAGAATATATTATCTATAGAAAAATCAACTTCTTGCTTTTGATACTCAATTAACGTCATTTCTAAATTAGATTTTATGAAAAATATAAAAAGTTTATAGCTAAAACTAAAAAAAAAAGTGTGAAAATATTATAAATTTTAATCAATATACCAAAACAACAAAGTTTCAGTGTTGGGAGCTCAAAAATTTTGTCCAGCCCTAACGGGATAGATTTCGAAAAATTACTCGCAATAATCGGGTTAAAATTAGCCCCCAACGGTCAATTCCTGAATCCACCACTGCCTTCCAGTCATGATGTGCTTGGAAAGTAAGTTGGATTATTTGGGGATTAATTTGAAGGTCAACTTTCTAACTACATCCCCCACATTAATTTACATGTGTTTTTCGTGGATTATGAACTTGCTTCCCACTTTTTTGTACTAACATCACATCATTGATGACAACTTCATATAAGTTTAATGAACTTTATCTATTAAGTTAAAAATATAAGGGTAATTAATTTATTAGTCCCTATATTGTGACAAAAATACATTGTTTACTCTCTGTATTTTCAAAAACACACGGTAAACTTCCTAATGTTTTTCTCAGTGAACTGTTTAGTCCTTAACGCTTTTCTCGGTATTTAGACTCTCATGAATATTCTATTAGTCAATTTGGATTTGTGTTCTTCTTTTCTTTTATTTTCCTTTCATTTAAACTCTAATGCATCTGAAGTCAACTTTGAGTGTTCTTGATTTTCTTCTTAATCGTTCAAATTCGTAAGCATTGGGCATGTTCTTTTTATTATTCTCCATACAAATAGCTTTTCTTCTAAATTGGATTTCCTCTTCTGAAGTTTGAAGGTAAATAGTAAAAGATAATTTAGTCATTTCCGAAATCAAAAGCGGTAAAAAATCTAACAAACAGAAGGAATGACTAAACAGTTCACTGAGAAAAAGGTTAGGGACCTTACCATGTGTTTTTGAAAATACAGGAACTAAACAGTGTGTTTTATCAAAATATGTGAACTAATAAATTAATTACTATTTTGTTCATGTGTTCAATTATAAACAGTTGATACAGTTTTGAACCAATTTCAACATCAACTCAGCTTGTATCTTATGCGGATCGGTTTTGAACGAGTAATCAATAAAGAAAGTTCTTCTCTATCTAAACTAGGAGTTAATCCCGAATTTTACGGACTAAATCTGTAGAAAATATAAATTTTCCATTGTTGAAGGTTAGAAATTTTAACAAAACTTCAAAGAGAATAAATATGATTAAAAGTTACTCATTCTTACAAAGAAAGAGGCTTATATAGCCCTCCCAAATAAAATGTAAAAGACCAAAAGTCCGAGCTAGGGTTGCAACATAATAAAGAGTGATAGAGGTAGAATGGAAAAGAATACTCAAATGGCAGTTAAGGTTATTAGTCCTAAATGGATAGACAGAAAATACATGAATGTCAACACAATAATTTCCGGAAAGGGATAGAAAACGGACGAGATTGTCTCAATGGTCGTTTGTGCAGGAATCACCCCGACAGAGCGTGTGAGTCAAGCCACACGGCATGTGGCTGGCCTTCTACCTTCGGCGAGTGAATTCGTTCTTCCCAGTTCCTCGTGCCACTTTCTTTAGAATCACAACCAGCTCCACACAGCGTGTGGGGAAATTTTGCCCATCTTCTCAACGTGCTCCTCGTGCTTTGTTTTTCACTCGACTCCTTTCGTCCGGACTCGAACCTTTGAAAAATGCCCCGCATCAGTATCAATTTCCTCCAGCTTTTTGGCAGGTTCAACTGACAATTCGACACAAACTATTGACTCTATTAGGAATATGACAACAAGCTTTCCCTTCAATGCAAGGGAGCCAGATAAGAGAACTCCCAACGGAACAATAGGCCACTATTTTTTTTTTTTTTTGAAAAAGTAATAATATATACACGTGTCTGAATTTATAAATGTCTGACTGATAACATAATACACGACTTTCGGACGAGGACAAGACATTAATATATAATGTCTGAACTTGGCCGTTAGAGGTTCAATTTGTTCAATTTTTAGATAAATTAATGATTTATTAAATTTATACTTTGTTAAATTTGTAATATTTTTTATTTTATTTATTGATTTTTAACGAGTAAGGGTGCCCGTGAATACCCGCGAATTAAACGGGAAGGGTATGGGATGCAAAAATATACTCGTTAGGATAATGAGACGAGTACAGATAATTAAAAAAATAAATGGGTAAGGGTTTGGGATTGGCACTACCCGCAGGTACCCTACCTATTACCATCCCTATTTCCGAGTGGTAATGCATTGAACATCTGATTGAAGTCCGATTCCTCACTCCGTAAACTTTAGAAGTCTTTTTGTACTTGTCCCGAAAAGAACAATACCTGGGATTTTATCTTTAACTTAAATCTACACTTTTTGTACTATTTTTGACCGTAGAAGTAAAACTATTTATTTGATCATTTATTTTTATGGCATTAAACCTCCAAATGAATTAGTTATGAACAACAATATTCATTTCAATTGTATCTTTTTTTTTTTTTTTTGTAAGTTCATTTCAATTGTTTCTAAACTTATATTTTTGATAATTTGAAATAAGATTATTACAGTTTCTTTAAAAACTGTTTCGAACAGTTAAAAATACAAGAATGCATAAAATAAGCAACATATGTTGAAACAAAAGTGATTGATATGAAATTGATGTGAGGAATATCTCAACGATACAACTTAAGAAAAATACTAGAAGAAGAAAGACAACTAATATAGTGTTGTAAAGGAGAAATGAGAGTAGCAAAAAGGTAATTGGCAATAAGAGCTGTAACAGAATTCTGTTGAAAGAGAACTAATTTGATGAATGCAGGAGTATAATAACTAGCATGTATCCAACTTAAAACTTATAACTCCAAGAGCCCCCTTCAAGATGGAAGGGATGGTAGAGCAAGAAGACCCATCTTGGACAAAGAAACAGACATTTGTAAATTTGTGAAGATGATAGGGATTTGGTAAAAATATCAGCAAGTTGATGATGAGTTGAAACATGAGTCAAAAGGATGAGGCCTTTGTCAACACAATGTCGAGCAAAATGGCAATCTATTTCGATATGTTTTGTATTTTCATGATATACAATTACCAAGGAACAAACAATAACTTGTTAGTGACTTTCTTGTACTTTTGCATCCTCCCCAATCACAGTCACAGAAGCCTTGTAGAGAAAAGGTGGAGATGTTGCTCACACAAGGATAATAAAGGCCATAATGTAATGTGCCTTTGAGATACTTGAGTATGTGAATAGCTGCATTCATGTGATGAAGGAGCGGTTTCTGCATGTATTGACTTAATTGCTGTGTGCAATAAGTAATGTCAGATCTGGAGAAGCCTAAATAGAGAAGTTTGCCAACAATCTTTCGATAGGATTCTGG